>NC_056748.1:436594397-436679397 GCF_019279795.1 Protopterus annectens
GATGGTAGTTAGGATATATGACTTTACTACAGGTATTCCACACTACTGGCAACAAATGTGACAGTCGGTTGATGTACATATGTATAGTACATGTTAATGTTCATATATTTCTGAGTGACATATGTATACATTTGCAAGTATGCATATTTATAAATAGGACACATACTTGACAACTACTTATATGCATGTATGTGTGATGTGTAGCTGTAGCTATGTGTCTGTAAGTATGCACATTTATAGATGTATGACTACATATCTTGGGTTGCACATGGCCATGTATATGAACACACACATCCGGGAGGGACGTGCACCATTTGTATACAGGGGTTGTGTGCATCATTACGATGTGGAACCTGGACAGGGTGTACAGTTTGTGGACATGCACTGTTTGGACGATGGCTATGGGGAAACTTCTAGGGAACATGTGAAAGGTATATATTCCCGATAATACACATGGGGAGACGTGCATCATGGTCAGGTGTTTAATCCCGGGTCATAGGTTATGCAGGACCGGCTGGAGGCTGAGCAGGGTTGTGGACAACTACTGCTAATGCAACTTGTGTCCAGATGTCTGTGGGGCTGGACATCGTGTTGTGCCACCAAGTCTAATCTTTAGAACAGACACTTATCCCATGAGAGATGTCCAAAAATTGTGGATGCCAATGACTCCCATTCTTTTGGCTATATGAAAATGAGGGAGGGTTATACATGCATGGGATACCTAGTTTGCAAGCCTGAGTCTGCCTAGGATGAGACAGCCTACTAGATGTGGGTAGGGGCACTATGTGCAGATATGGCTGGCCCAAGCTAGCAGCCTGAGTATGGGTGGTTTTGGTGGAAATTCAGCAGGGGGGGGTAGTGTGCTGTGGAGGGGATGATGGGTATTCTTTTATGTATCCAGGTGTGAAGGGGTTGGATGGCTCAGTTCAGGCCAGACCATTATGTGGGTGTGAGCCGGTACCATTTCTTTACATGTGTACATTTTAATGTTCATATTTTTGTGGGATTGTGTTCTGCAGTATGGCCTGTCAGGGTGTATTGGGGATGTGAATGTATGTTCTTTGGTTTCCTTTTTGATGCACCCACTGCTCCCTCGTACACTTCCATTTCACCTATTGTACATCCGACACGGTCTCCCCTTGGCGAATTATTACATTACCCGTCACCTCCCCCAAATTCCACAAACACACCATCCATCCCTTCTCTGGTTGCTGGCCCTTGGCACAGACAGCAGTACAGATTGCGTACTCTACATATCTCTGCTACCAATATGGTTGTGAGTACAACCCTAGCATATTTGGTCTTCCACATGCTGTACTTCACGCACATAGGTACACCAAATACTTATCTTTCATGACATGGTAGGTTGACCCGGGTAATACCCATTCATCTTTGGGCCGTCCAGGCAAGGAGACTCGGACCATGAATGGGCAGATATTGAGCGAATGCTCTGACCATTGGTAGGGTTGCCACCTTTTCAAATGGCCAAAGTGGGACATTTTCGGGACAAACATCTGATTTTTACAGGCCGACACATACGACGGTCAGTACAAAGGATAGAACTTAACTTTTTCGCCTAAATAATAGTTTATTCTTGTAGCATTTTAGTTGATTATTCTGTTTCTTATAACATTTAGGTATTTTAGATACAGAATAACTGTTTTATGCAACTATTACATAAAATATAGCACATAATTATGTCCTACAATCTCAGGACATTTTCCATTTTTAATATTTTTTGTCAGGACACAACTGCCCAAAGAGGGACTGTCCCTTGCAAAGTGAGACAGGTGATAACCCTAACCATTTGGCTAGGCTTAGCAAAGGGCAGTGGCTTGCAAACACGCTGCGTTTCGCTTCCACTTTGTATAAAAATCAACACTACTATGAAATACGGACACAGGGTTTTAAATGTCATTGTTCGAAGGACAAGGGCTCAAAATTCAGCTACGTGCTTTTGTGTTTACTCCTGTGATTTTATTTTGGTGTTCGCAGAACTCTCTTGTATGCTTTGTATACATTTCAGTATCCACGGACACTGACAGGAGTGATTACTATTAGAGGCAGGCTGTACTAGTCAGCATTTTAGGTTGCGCGACTGTAGCTGACATGTTCACGCCTCCGTGCAGCGCTTAAACACCCCCCAGCACTCGCACACGTTTCCTGTGCACGTGGATGGCGGCACACCTTCATTAATATGCATATGGTGCTGCTGTGCCATCTCTGCGACACACGGTCGGTGCAAGGCTAATGCCGTCCTTGCGCCGAGCTTCATGAATCCCGGGGATTGTGTTTATTGTGATGTATAAAATCCAGTTTAAGGCTTAGAACCTAAACAATGCTACCACTGTGAAAATAGTTTGTGCTGAAGAGTTTAGGCGTATATGATTCCAAAGATATGCACATTTGTCTGAAATGTGAAGACATAATTTGATTGTATCAAAAAGTTTAGTCACTGCCAGTTAGATGTTACAGAGCAAACTTCCACAGCTCCATTGTAGGGAATGAGTTAAACACAACAACCCTGTTGTACATCTGTTGAGGGATCAATGCATAAAATAGTACCTTTATTTCTCATTTAGATTCAGAAACGTCCCTACTGGCCTGTACTTTACCCAAATACCTATCGAGGTATTCCAGTGACAGGAGTAAGGCCACATCATAAAAATCTTACCTTAACCTGTC
This sequence comes from Protopterus annectens, assembly GCF_019279795.1. Taxonomy (NCBI): domain Eukaryota; kingdom Metazoa; phylum Chordata; order Ceratodontiformes; family Protopteridae; genus Protopterus; species Protopterus annectens. The sequence continues at coordinate 436,597,083 of NC_056748.1, forward strand.
ATTTAAATCCAAGAACACCCATACTGCATTATACTCATCCCAGCATACCTACTTCAGGAACGGCCAATGTACTTCTAAAGAAGCTAATAAAATAGCTAAAAATACAGTGTTGCTGAATAAATAAGCCTACCATAAAAGGCATCAAGGTATATCATAATACAGACATAACTTTCCATAATAATTGTCCCACAACTTTCCTACAGTATTTGAAAATTCTTTGTATGTTAACACCCCTGAGCAGCAGATAGACAGCCGTAACATATTGCTGAACTTTACCTGACCCTCTTGTAATCTATTATTTATGCTGTTTTATAGATGAACATCAGCATCCTTCTTCCAACTTCACACATTAACAAAAAACATAGTGAACCATGAGAAGGACTTGGAATGAGTGCAGATAATCCCATTATAGTACTTTAAAGTATTACGTCAAGATTTGCCATATGAACTGTTACCACCACATTCTTGGTTGCTCATTATTTTTATTGGTGGAATTTCTAGACCTATATACCTATAAGTTTGACACACCATCCATCACATTTAACTGAATCAAGACCATGCAGTAACAGTTGCATCAGGTAATTTCCTAAACTCTTATCATTCAAACACTTTTCAAATATAATTTAAATTATTGAAAGATTTTCATATCTTATTAAGCAAGTCTGCTGTGCCACCACCTGGGGTCCTATGTTGTACTATGTTGGATCATTACTAGGCTATTGGCTCTGAGGCCCTTTCAAGCCTAGCCAAGAGTTTATCCTGTGTTCCAACAAGTCAGCACCCTATGCCACTGTCCAGCAGGGACATAGGTGGAATCCCAGGGGTGTATTTTCTGTTCCCCATCCAGTTATCCAGGTTGCACTTAAAAAGGTTTAATGAGGTACTCTGCTTTACGTTGAGACGGAGTCTATTCCACAAAAGGGGGAGTCTCTGGGACACAAATCTGTCCTGCCAACAAGTCCTGTTGATGTCACAGACCAGGTTGAGGTCTCGTGTGTGGGTTACTCGAATGGAGCTTGACTGGCAGATATGCAGCAGTCCCATCAGGGCGGCGTCTGAGATTGCTTTGTATGCCAGACAGAGGTCACCTCTGAGGAGTCTGTAGGAGACTGAGTAGAGGGACAGGGCTTTTAGTTTATCTGTGTATGGTAGATGGGCCCTGGCTTCTCTGGGTGTGTAATCTCTGTGGTCTCTTCAGCTGCTGCATGTGATTTGTAAGGTACATGCCGAAAGGGGCATTGTACTCAGTAATTGGTCTTATAAGGGAAGAATACAGGGATGTTATGACCACCTTGTCCCTGGATGAGATACCCTTACTAATGATCTGGGCCATGTAGAAAGCTTTCCGTACAACAGAGGCGATATGATGGTCAAAAGTCAGTTTGCTGTCAACCTGGGTTCCCAAGTCCCTCACGACTGATTGCATGCTTATTGCCTTATTATCAGTGTGATAATTTGTAGGGACGTCATTCTCCCCAAAAGGGATGAGGAAGCATTTTTTGGCATTCAGTTTGCGGCCATGTTTCTGGCACCAGACATTTGTTGTTGGTGAGACCCTCTTGGAGGATGTCCACATCACTAGGGGAATTGATGACAGCACCCAGCTTGCTGTCATCTGCAGACTTGGTCAGCCATAGCCCACTTGATTTGGCCTGCACCTCTGAGAAGTATATCCCAAACAGCAGAGGTCCTAAGACCGATCCCTGGGGTACACAGCTTGTTACAGGTCTACTACTTGAGATGGCTTCCCCTATTTTGAGTAGGTGGGTTCTATCAGTGAGCCAGTTTGCTACCCATCTGATAGATTTACTCTGACTTTTGCATAGGTTTGAACCCCACACCAATTTTAGCAGTGTATAAGGCCAAATAAATGTGTCAGTCATGAAATTTATACCCACAGTGCATGTCAGCAAAGTGAAATCACCTTACACTTACAACAGCAGGCACCCCTCCATCAAATTAATGTCAGATTCACCTTCCAATTTAAAAAATTGCTTTCCTGTCTATTTGGCACTGTTGCTCTCCTCTTAACATCGCATAAACATGGTTGGCATAATTTCTCAGGTTTGTGCACTACCAGTAAACGTGATAACAGGAGTTGGCAGGAAATCATTATTTTGTATTGCACTGCTTTGGGATTAGACATGTCTGTTGTTACAGGAGAAGGTGCCCAATTTAGGGCACTGAGGTGAGGTGTTGAGGAGTCCAGAATACGTATTATACCCTTGGTAAAGTGCCACACCCAAAGGCTTCTGCAGGGCGATTTTTTGGGATTTCAGTACAAGTCTGAGGCTTGACATTGTCTGGCCAAGGCTGTATCCAGTGCGACTGGCATCCCACACACTAGAAAACAATGTAGGCACCACTTCAGTGACCTAAAAAAGTGCAAAAGGGATACATTCAGCTAGTGGCTGGATGAGTTTCAAACTAGCAACATCCCACAGTTGTGTAAATTTGCTAATAAAGAGAACTTTTAATACACAGAAAGCTAAATATAGGCAAGACTGATGTGCATTATGCTCTTTTGTTCTTTTCTTTTCTTTTTCACAGCTAATTCTGAAATAGTTGTGAATAGGCAAGCCCAATTGTTGATCGTCTGAAGAGACTTGAGGGAAGCAAATGGTATGTATGCAGCACAAAAGAAGTATTGTAGCTTTAAAAGTTAAAGATTTTTTTTTTCTTTATAGTATTACCAAAGTAAGCATGCATAACATAACTGTAAAAGCAAATATGCTTACGTAAGTCTGTAACGCAAACCAACTTTAGGAGTCAAATGTAAAACTATAGTCAGAGGTTGTGGGTTCAAATACCACCAGTAACAACTATACAATACTACAATTCTTTAATAATATTACATAAATTAAATTCTACACAAATGGCATAAATGCCTTGCTGTTAACTGTAATCTGTATATTTGGACCAAGCTTATGTCATTAGCTGCACATTGCAAGGGTTACTTTGAACAATCCATAATTATAGTTTGTAGTTGTTGGAAAGTATACTTAAATGTACAAGTTCAGATAAAATAGTTGTATTTTTGTGATAATGGATTGTATGTATGATGGTACTAATTGTATCTCTTTTTTTCTCTCACCCCAACCATTATCTTTTTTTTTTTGTTTTCTTTTATGTGACATCAAAATGTCTCCATGTCATCCATCTGTAACAAATCTCTAAATGCTTCACAGCACAGCAAGGTAGGCCACCCCCAGTGGCTCAGCCTGACCCTGCTCCACCGGCATATATATATATATTTTTTTCTGGGGAATCTACTAATGGTTATATGTGTTTTTAACTGTTTTTATATTTTTATACATTGTTGCTTTCATTCATTAATTGGTGTTTGTCATGTGACAATGCATGCCATATATATATATATATATATATATATATATATATATATATATATATGCCCATTTGAATGTTGGCTTTTATCTGATGAAGTTATGTATTTTATTTCGTGGTGCAATAAACTGCTGGTAAACTACAGCTCCAACCTTTCCTTGTGTGTGGTTAAAATATTTGTGCTTTTCTGTGGAATCTAGTCTGTTTTTTTTAGGCAAGGATGGCTTCTGACTGCGGGCTTGCCTCGCAAACATTGTTTTCGAATGATGAAACAAATGGGAATGATGGAGCTCTTACAGCCCCTATTCAACAACTTTTTCAGAAAGTGGATTTCTTGGCTTTGAAAGTGCAGAGTTTTAGGAATAACCTTCCTAACAATCCTCTGTCTTCTCTGGATTCTCATGCTTTGGCTGGCAGCAGTGGTGTACAAAACTAGAGGGGTATTATTGTGGAGCAAGGACAAGGACATGGTAATCAAACTCCACTTACCGGGTTGTTAGAACCATTGGAGAGTATGGACTTGAGTAACTGGCTGCAACATGGCATTACATTTTCTCAAAATACAGCCAGTAGTAATAATAGAACATTTAAAGATAGTCTGGACTTATTTCACTACCAGCTTCTTAAAATTCATAAGTTACAGACTGAAAATGCATATCTGTGTGAGTGTATTAAACGTAAACAAGTGCCCAAAGGGCTTAGGCTGTGGAAATTTCCAACCCGACTTGTAAAAAACTCTCCGTTGCATCAAGAATTGTTGTCACTGTTTGACCGCCACGGATGTGAGTATCTGGAAGTCCTGGTTAAACTCAATGCCTGCACTATTGAAGAATTAACCAAATAAACCAAAGATCTTGATGTGGCTATCACTCGTGATTTGTTGTTTGCACAAAACCAACTTGAATATCAACATGTGTTTAACAACATTGATAACATCATTCAGAACATTAAACTGCGTAAAATCAATAAATTACAACGAGACGCTGATGACTACGCAAATAGCAGGGTGTACCCTCAGCCACCAAGCTCACAAGAATGGGGTCAGTGTCGGAGAACGTATACAACCAATGAGGATGGTGAATCCTCAAATATTCATGAGGAAGTCAATACCGGAAGTAACGTTTCTTTAGCCCAAGGAGGCCTGAATCGCTCGGAGCGGATCAGGGAGAGGGAGCACAACAACTAGAATCAACAGAATGGCCGGGAACCTCAGTCATTTTGGAACCAGCGTGGATACCAGCAGAGGAATTCGTCGAACCAACGGAGGGGTTGGAATCGGAACCAACAGCGGAACTGATAAGCTTGAGAGCAACAGTGGGTGATGATTGTGGACCTTGTATACTCATTAACAATACAGATGACTTTAAGGTCTTTAATTATAGCTCTCTGGACTATTCTGTTGAGATCGCAAATTTATTTGCAAGGGGACTTACTTTTGTTCCTGCTGTTCGTTCTAATCTTCCACAATTGATTTTAGATCTCAAATTGTTTACCAGGAAAATGAACCTTAACATTGTATTCAACAGCAGTAATAGGGCTACTCAAAACGAATTGAGACCTTCCAGTGTGTTAACCCGCCCATGCATTCCACCTCCACTCCTTTGAGCAAATGTGTGAACTGGATTTCAGGCATTTATTTAAATCTCAAGTCGTATGTCATAAGAATTTAAGACCAGCTAAACTTGACATTTTGACTCTGGTACGACAACAAAAGGTTAGAATTGTTCAACCTGACAAAGGTGGGGGGTTGTAATAATGGACATGGAGAACTATATCCAATGTATGTACAACATTCTTTTCAGTACCACTTACTGTCAAGTGTCTAGGAATGAGATTAACATTGCCTATCATAGGATTAACACACAATTAAGTGACATGGTTATGGAAGATCGCATCTCACTTGTTGAATTTAAATATTTAAAAATGAATGCCCCAGTTATTCCAACTATATCTGGGCTCCCTAAACTGCACAAACAAATTATAGATCCACCATTTCGCCCCATTGTAGACGCCCATAATTCTATTACCTCCCCTATTGCTAAATTCCTAGATATGAAACTTAAATTGTTATTAAGAACTGAGAAACATCTCTGTGTCAACTCTTGGGACTTTCTCGCTAAATGTAATGAGGTACAGTTCAACAAACAGTTTTTCTTTTTTACTGTGGATGTAAAAGATTTATTTACTGTAATACCTCATGAGGTCGGCTTAGTTTGGTTTGGTGAATTTTTATTTAGAAAAGGGGTTGACCAAAATTTCAGTAACACATATGTTGAAATGATGGAAATGGTCTTAAGGAATAATTATATTTATTTTGATGAGCATTTTTTTTGTCAGCAGCAATGGAAGCAGCTTGTGGACCTCTTTATGCGAACATGGTTATGTGTGAGTGGGAGCGTAGATTTCTCTTTGAACACTTATGGTTCCAAAATTGTATTCTATACTTGAGATACCTGGACAACCTGTTTTTTATTTGGAATGGGAACATAGAGAGTATTGGCATTTTCTTAGACTATATTAATAATAGAACCGACTTTCTACATTTCTTTCATAACATTGGTGAAGAGAGTATTAGTTATCTTGATGTCATACTTGAGAAGGATGTGATAAAAGGGAGATTTGCTTCTACCATATATAGGAAGCCTACCTATTCTAATGCCTTCCTTCATTTTGGTAGTAGTCAACCATTGTCCCAAAAGAAAGCGGTTGTTAAGGGACAATTTGTCAAGGCTGCAAGGATGGTGTCAGATTTTGATTTATTTTCATCTGAGTGTGCCCTTTTAGAGAGTATGTTTATTAAGAGGGACTACCCCATGGGCTTTATACAGGATATGAAAAGAGACGTAATGGACAAGAGAAGATCTAGGTTCTATTCCCCCATTCTTGATGAAAATGGTCATGACTATAATGTAAGTACATGTAATTTAACTATTCTAGTAAATAGGGGGGAGTACAGTTACTACTACTGATACCATTTTCAAATTGTCCTTCATAACCAGATTCTCTGTGGACTTTAAATCGATCCAGGAGATTCTAGCAAAAAATTGGAAGGTTTTGTTGGAAGATGGGGAGATTAGATATAGAATTAGTAACAAACTAGTCATAGTATGGAAAAGAGGATTGAACATCAAAAACCTGGCAGAAAAAGTTGGTAAACAACATGATGATTTAAAACATAGGTACATGTATCCATGTGGGAGATGCCATCACTGTAAATACATCAATGTGGGTGAGCTTTTTGCTATCAGTGGGTTTAATTTTAGAGTGAAGGGGCATTACAATTGTAATAGTTCTGGAGTTGTATATGGGGCATTGTGCCAGGCCTGTCTAGCTTTTTATATTGGCAAGACGGAGCGGATGCTGAAGCAACGTATTTATGAGCACAGTTATGATATATGGAGAAAAAAACTACCAATGCCCTATAAAGACACATTCTGGAATTCCCTGAACACCACTTCAAGTTCATTATAATTGAACAAGTGCAAAAGAATACAAGAGGTGGTCCCTGGTAATTGTTCTTGGAGAACCATGAGCTGTATTGGATTTTGCGCTTGGATGCAGTGGGGGTTCCCAGATTTAAATTAAATTGTATCTATAGGATGTGTGTTAAAAATGAAGGCAGAATTGAGATAGCATAGATTTATACACATAAATATGTGTTTATGGATTTATGCACACATATTTACATTTTTAGTTGTTTTTTTTTAATATGTGCTTTGTACATTCATATTTATGCATTATTTTCCTAAATAAATATATATATTTATTTTCTGGGGAATCTACTAATGGTTATATGTGTTTTTAACTGTTTTTGCGTTTTTATACATTGTTGCTTTAATTCATTAATTGGTGTTTGTCATGTGAAAATGCATGTCATATATATGTGCCCATTTGAATGTTGGCTTTTATCTGATGAAGTTATGTATTTTATATAATAAAAGCGCTTATGTTTCTTTTATTTTGTGGTGCAATAAACTCTTGGTGAACTACAGCTCCAACCTTGCCTTGTGTGTGGTTAAAACATTTGTGCTTTTCTGTGGACTCCACTGGCTCAGACACCGATGCCCAGCATATCTGGGACAAAACCTGGCATTACTGCCTCTGTTGCCCCTGCACTTCCTGCGCCCTCAGGTAGCATTACCTCAGCAGCTGGTGCTGTGATACCCCCTCCAAGTGTACTGACGGAGGTGGGGATTTCATCACCCTCCAGGAGATGCCAGTGTTGGTGAGTAGGGTCATGCACAGCACCATTGGTGTTCGCCTACACCTAATGAAGAGCCTGCTCTCCCTCATTGTTCAAAGGCAGAGAAGATGTCAAGCACTTCAGCAGCCCGTAGAGTAAGGGGATGGTGATGACAGTCCTATGGGTGAGGACCTGATTCTCACTGTCCCCATGTTTGATTGGCATGGGCTTGCGTTGTCCCCTCCTTTACCCCAGTCATGGTGTCCCCCTGCCATTTGTGTCCCCTCACTGTTCCTGTGTCTTGTCTTGTTTGTCCTATTTGTTTGCATTTGCTTCCTCACCTACCTAACTTACTGTACTTTACCCAAAAATACCAACATCCCTTACCCAGCATTCCTGTGTTACTGAAGTGGAAAAAAAAGAAAAAAGTGCACCTGTCCCATACACACACACACACACACAAAAAATATATATATTGTGCCATACATAGCTCTCCATTTTGTTCATGTGTCTTCTTGACACACTTGATTTAGTCCAGTGTGGCTATACAACATAATTGTGTTTTGTCACCCCTCTTTGTAGAGTGGTGAATGGCTCTTCTGTGGTGCAGTTACCTTCGTGCAATGCTGCTTAATCATGCTGCATTACGTCAACGCAGAGTAACACTCGGTGAATGCGGTATAAAGTATAATTTCATTGCATTATCACCACTTATATAAGATTATTGCACACATCTGGATTCAAACCCTATATCATCTGGCTCAAAAAGAAATGTATCAATGCATTTACACCTGCTGCCACAGAATTAGCTAAGCAGCAGGTGTGTTCCATACCCTCATTACTGAGAACTCCTTAAATTTTAGCATTGAGGCTCACATTTGTCCAGTGCTTAACTATGAGCAAACTGGGAAAGCGGTAGAAATGTGTATCTCGCATGCTCATGCAGTTTGCCAGCCTTCATGCAAACCCACTGCTTGGCGGTGCACTATGCAGAGTGGACTGTAGCATGTATTACTTCTGTTTACTGTCCATTTAGTGTTCATTCCATGAAACTACATGTGGAAACACAAACAAAAATGAAGGCACTGTCTAAGACAAGGACACGTATTTATAATGCAGCCATCTGTTACCTCCCCCCATGCACTGCAACCTTGGTCTCTCAGTACTTGTTCACAAATGCATCAACTACACTACATAAATAAATAACAAATGTTGTCTTATATACCATTCACATCTTTAGAATGACAGTACACATTCAGATTTTCCAGTACTTGCAGTAATGTGGACACCTGTTTGGATATAGTTTGTAAAGCTTTCTCTTAAAGTATACCTGCACATTGGAAACACAACCACCAAGTACTACACACTGCACACTCATCAATCTTGTAAAATGCAGAACTTTAATACCCTGACAGTTGGACATGGCTAGTTATCCATTTCATGCAGGCCTTCCAACATCTTCTCTCCAGCATTCACTGCTGATGTCATCCACATTAAGTTGTCCTGCAGCCTTGCAAAAGTCAGACTTGTGCTGTGCCACTTGCATAAAGTACCGAGTCCTGTATTCTGTGTACTTAGATAGGGAGGACTTCTGTTCTCACTGCAGTCAACTGGGAGGTGTGTGTGTGTGTGTGTGTGTGTGTGTGTGTGTGTGTGTGTGTGTGTGTGTGTGTGTGTGTGTGTGTGTGTGTGTGTGTGTGTGTGTGTGTGTGTGTGTGTGTGTGTAAGCAGAGGAGCATAAATGTGCATTCTACAGTTAAAATTCCAATTCCATGGTTTGCCAGTATTTTGACACTTGCACATGGCTGCACATCTATTTCCTGCAGGCCTCCCAACATCCATTGCTAATCTCATCCATTATAAGTTGTCCTGGAGCTTTGTAAAAGTCAGACTTGTGCCATGGAGCTTGCGTGAAATACAGAGTTCTGTAGGCTGTGTACTTAGGTAGGGGTCCTGTTCTCACTGATGTGAACTGGGTTGTGTGTGTGTGTGTGTGTGTGTGTGTGTGTGTGTGTGTGTGTGTGTGTGTTTGCACACTTGCTGGACATTAGAGAGAGTATTTCACACCAGCATGTGGTACACTACTATTACCATTTTCTCTTCACCAGACACTGCCGATGTCATCACCTATAAACTGTTGTCTGACACTCTCCAAGTCAGACTTGAGCTGTAGCGCTTGCCTTAAATACAGAGTTCTGTAGTGTGTTTACTTAGTTAAGGGTTCTGTTCTCACTGCAGTCAACTATGTGTGTGTGTGTGTGTGTGTGTGTGTGTGTGTGTGTGTGTGTGTGTGTGTGTGTGTGTGTGTGTGTGTGTGTGTGTGTGTGTGTGTGTGTGTGTGTTTGTGCACTTGCTTCATATTAGAGAGGTCATTTTAAACTAGAATGTAGGACACTGCTATTACCATCTTCCTCTCACCAGATTCTGCTAATGTCATCCACTATAGCTGATTTGTAGATGTGCAGTATTCGCATCAGGGCAGGGTCAGAGTCTGGCCTGTAGGCCAGGCACAAGTTACCTCATCCTGTACGATACAGATTACAGTGACAGGGCTTTCAGTTTATCCACATACATCATGGTTTGGTTTGTAGACTCTGTGTTTTATTGGTGAGAAACCCATGTGGTTTCTCCAGCTGCTGCAGGTGTCTAGTAGCGTACATGCAAAATGGAGTATTATACTCTATTAGTGTTCTGATGAGATTCAAGTACAGTGCTGTTATATCATCTTCAGATCTGGATACGATGGCTTGACTTATGAGGTGCATGACATAGCCTTTCCATTCCACTGTGGACACTTGGTGGCCATAGTTCAGATTGCTATCTACATGTGCTCCAATGTCTTGCACCACTGAGTTTTAACATAGGGGAGTATTGTCAATGCTGTAATTACTGAAGGATTCCACTTTGCAGAATGCCAAAATAGTGACACATTTTTGGGTTTATTTGTAGACCGTGTGGCTTTGGTTCCAGTCATTTGTCTGTATTAGCCCCTCCTGTAGTATGTTAAGATCATAAGTGGACTCAGTGATTGCACCCAGTATGCAAGAATCAGCAAACTTGGTAAGCCAGAGGCCGTATATTTTAGCCTGGACTGTCGAGAAATAGATTCCAAGCAGTAAAGGGCTCAGCACAGATCCTTGGAGTACGCCAATGGTGAGAGCTCTACTGGTAGAGGTTAATTGACCAACTGTAACTGTATGTGTTCTGTCAGTGAGCCAGTCAGTTAACCAGTTAGTAACATAAGGTTTAATCCCCAGCTGGGAGAGTTTCTCAAATCATACCTGAGTAGGGGATTTTGTCCAAACCCTAGCCCAGATCAAGATGGGCAGTATGCACAGTCTTACCTTCATCCAGGCATATCATACAGAATCAATGTGCTGTGCCAACATCACAGATCACCTATAGCTTGTCTTAGAATATGCACCTACCTGACACAGTTAGATACACACTTCAGCACACCCTCCAGATGGGCTGTGTTCCAATAGAAGGGTGTTCATCAGCATGCATCCATCTTAGTTGGTAGGACATCTGATGCATGCTTTTATAGGTACAGCCTGACTCTCCTCATCAGTGATTTAGACCAACATCATCATGGACCTTTTCTAAAATGGCACTAGTAATATCCCAGCTGTATGCAACAGACATGTGTAAGTTGTTAAAGCAACATCCATGTCTTTTACATCTCTGAGATGTCCTCAAAGAGGCCATTGAGGGTATGCATGATGGCAACATTATCACCCTGTGGAGCTTGACTAAGCAAAGGCATTTGACACAAATCCACACTGAGGTATTTATTCAGCACTGTTAGATGTAGCCATAGACACCTATATCACCAAGTGGGTAGACCACTAAATCACATACATGGCATCTAAATATGTTGAAATGTGTGAAGAGACCTATAGCTTGGGTCCGGTGATCAGGTCTGTACATCAGGGCTGTCTGCTGTATCCTTTCCTGTCCATTATTTAAGTCACAGATGTCAAGATGAACAAACACATCCTGAGTCCAAACAGCTGTCTGGAGGACTACAGATTGTGGGCAGTCACTTGACTCCAGCTATGATATTAGTATAATACAGACAGTATCAACACACATTAAAAATTGCTGCCACCGCCATGACAGCACATGAGATGAAATAAAAACATGATGGGATTTGCTACTTTATGAAAACAAATGCACAACCCAAGGGTAATGTAGAGATCACACCCTGTAAGCAGACCAATTAGATGTGACCTGTGTCTAGGCGGAGATAGTATGTGGAAAATCCACCAGCATGTGGCCACAGCGGTGACCACTCCCTTATATGTAAAACAGCTACTGAGTATGTGCAGGACATCCACATCAAAGGCCATAATACTTCCATAGGTCACAGTCTTCATCACACCAATAACTTAGTACAATGCACCCTTCTTCATGTACCACCCTGTATATCTTCCAGTGATGTGTAACTGAAGTGTGTCACCTTTGCCACAGTGAGCTGTCATACATATTATCAGCCAGACCTAGTTATTCTTTTTCTTGCATAAACATTACTTTCTGATGGTATGGAACTCCCACAAGGTGTTATACCAAATGCATGTGTGATACCTGTTCACTGATGTACACAGTACATACATATGTGTACAACATTTATGGCATGGGTTACATTTGTGACAGTGTGGATTGTGCCATATTATGTACTATCTATCTATCTATATATATATATATATATATATATATATATGTGTGTGTGTGTGTGTGTGTGTGTGTGTGTGTGTGTGTGCGTGTGTATATATTTATATATATGGCATTTCTTAATGTGTCCCATCATGTTTACAGCAGGGATGACAGCCACACCCTATATATATATATATATATATATATATATATATATATATATATATATATATATATTGGATGGTGCAGTGGTGCAGAGGTAGTGTTGCTGCCTCACAGCAAGAGATTCTGTGGTTCGATTCTTGGCTGGGGTGCCTTCTGTGCGGAGTCTGTATGTCCTCCCTGTGTTTGTGTGTGTTTTCTCTGGGTGCTCCGGTTTCCTCCCACATTATAAAGACATGCATCTGGAGCGTTTCTCCCAGGGTCACTGCTGAAAATTGGCTTTGTTCCAAGTTGGACTTTCCCGATAAACAAATGTTAAATAAATAAAAATGTCTGTTGGTCCTAACAAATTGCATGAACACTTATTTGTACCTACATCTGTTGTATGGCATACCCCTTTAGCTGTCTCTGTCATGAAAATATGGTATAACTTGGTTACTCCTTTGTCTGTAGTTATCATTCTACCAGTAACATACAGTCTGCCTATGAACCTATGAACCTATAGCTCTCTATGATGTGCTAACAGTTATGTGCATGTCCATCAAAGGTTAGACAGGTGAAGTGCTGCTGAAAATAATGACATCCTACAAGTATTTAGGGCACATAGATGGTGCCTGCTAGGGAGAGGTGGGGTTGTGACCTGCGTTAACAGTAATAAGAGTGGCAGACAGTGGTCCATTACATAAACACCTTGAGGTGGCCACGCTTGCACATTATAGCAGTGTTGTAAATATGTTACTAATGTACAAATGCCAAGGCAAAGGCATGCTTCATAGGAGCTGAGAAGTCAGAAGTTAGCCATGAGGGTGGGGGAGGCACCCGGTAGTAGTAGTCTAACAAAGAGATAGAGGAGTTTTTAGCATCCTTTCAGAGGAACAGTGATTCAGGAATCATCCCTGGAGGAATGGGCATTGGTTTGAGGATGGACCCTTCTCTAGTTGTTTCTGTAGATGATGCAACATTGTTTTGTATACAGCTCTCACCAATGTCTGGATGTGTATAGTGCTCTGCCTCACCTTAGTTTTGGGCAGCCACAACACTCATTTTCTAATAGCTGGACACCTCATGAGTGAACTTCATCTAAGTAACAGTTATACAGTCACACTCCATCCCTGCAGGACGGACTTCCAAGTCCTATTGCAACAAGTCAGCATTATGGCTGCAGATCACAGTCATTTGGTGGCATCCCCACCCCATCATAGGAAGAAATTGCCTCTGTCTAGTGGTGGATTAAGTGTGCCGTAATCCTGGATGGTTTTCAGACCCTGGCCCCTCCACACTTGTTTTTGGACCATGCATAAATGCACATATTCTTTTGGAATCACCTTCCTAACTGCTTTATACCATAAGACAACTTAAACTGCTGCCATTACAATCCGCCAATGAACCATACCTATCAGTTACAGCCATTTGAGTGCATACTCCACAAATATCTCATTGTGATTAAAAAAAAAGCAGGGTCAGACATTCTCAGCTACTGCTGCTCCAGTGCCCATAAATTATAGCTGCATTGTTCACTGTATATATATCACAGATGTCTGATTGTGATAAAAAACAGTATGGACACAGTGATGTACTTTAGTCTTGTTTCACACAAATGCATAGTAGCCGAAATATTCCTATGTATTTCACACATATGCACACCAGTTTTGCAAAATCTGACTGTTTATGAACACAATGACATACATCAGGCTTGTTAACCACAAATGTGCAATACCACATGTATTCCTACTTGATTAACACAAATGCACACCAGGTTTGCAAAGCCATACTGTTTAAACTTAGGACATGACAACATGCAAGTTACTTAATCCACAGGACCCTCCCCCCACATTCCTACCCAGCAGTTGTAGCTACTTTGTTGTGTTCACCTCATCTGGTTGTGATAAAACAATATCTCAACTTCTTAGCACAAGAAAGAGAGGCACACACCAAAACCAGAGACAGATTTTAGATATCGCTGTTATATACTTAAAAAACTGCTGTGTTATTAGTTTTTGCATTAGCGTACATTTGTTGAATGCTATGAAGTTTGAAACAATATTTGTCATTATTTAAGGATGCCAAACCTCAGTAACTTGCCAGAAACACATTGTATAAGGAATAGACCAAAAAAGGCATTCTGTGAAATCATGCCAGTTGAGACCTAATGTCCGCTGTCTTTCACAGAAACATTCCAACTCTCTTAACACAAATGCCCACTAGTCTTGCACAGCCTAATAGTTAACTGAGCATACAGCAAGAGAGTAGTTACTTTCATCCACAAACAGTCCCTCCCAGAAGTTATACACTCTGTTGCATACACCCCTTTTGGCTGTGAAAGAAAATAATGTCTCAACCTTTAAGCACAATAAAAAGGCTCAGAGCCACAAAATTAAAAAAGTAATGTGGGACAACAAGCCCAAACATAGGAACAGATTTTAAGTATTATTGTTATACACTCTGATTTGGTTTTCTATTGGTTTGAATTTTGAAGAGGATGTAACGTTTGAAATTTGACTGTCATCAACAATCTTCTAGAGATCAGACTAAAAATAAAACATAGCCATCAATGACTGCCTGCATAACAAGTGTCAGTAGAGTGACAATTTTCCCTGAGAGGGGAAAAAAGTACTAGTACGTTCACCATAGACTTTAAAACAGTAAAAGTGCTCTTGTGAGTGTACAAAGCCTCAGTATTACATACTTAGTAATAGAAAAGTTCTGGCAATGGGTATTAAATGTAACTATCAGTAGTTATGTTTAATTTACTGATAGCTTTGTTTCTGACCATTGTGTGCATTTTTTGTTTTATTTTAGACAAACATGCTTTCTCCAGAGGTTCTCAGAATGTGGCTAATATTTTGAAATACGTGCTTATCAGAAATGAATTCCCACCAACATTGTTAAAGTACTGAATAATGACAGATTTGTAGTCCTAAGGGGCTACTGGCAAAGGAGGAGGACTACACTGGCATGTATTTTGTATTCCACCTAAAACTGCTATAATTCTGGGAGAAATAATCAGTTTTCAGCAAAGAATATTATGTATAGGTGGGGACTGGAATGTGATTAGCAGCAATGAAGCTGTGTCTGGGGGGGGGGGGCAGAAGGGAAAGTATAACAAGGGAGGGTAGATTTATGAAGAAATTTATGAAAATATTTGGCATGGAAGATGTGAATTCAGTACTAAGAGTTCAGAGTGAATTTACATATTATTTATTCCCCAAGATATAAAAACTGAGCTAGGCTAGACAGAATTTACATTTCACAAGAAAATGTGCATAATTGAAGGTCTTGATACACAGCCAATAACTATTTCAGATCATGCATCAGTAATAGCTAAAATAAAAACACAGGGTAATGGAATAAAAATGAGACTCTGGCCGTTTCCAACCTATCTGCTGAAAAGAGAGAAATTTACGGAATGTATAGCGGAGATTATTCAGGAGCTATTAGAGAGGATAGACATTGCTTCCAATCATATAGATAGGGAGTGGGATAAAATTAAGGTAGAGTTTAAAAATAGGGTGGAAATAAAAGAAAGTGCTATGATTAAGAAGTAACAAGAATTATTTAGAGGAACTGACAAATGTTAAAAGTATTGCAGAATAGGAGGAATCTCACAGAACAAGAAGAGGATCAACTGCAGAATGCCAAGCAGAAAATAAGGGATTATCTCAACAATATGCATGAATTTAGAAAGATTGCTGTTGAGCAAAAGTTTTTAGATAATAACACTAGATTACAAAAACTTTTAGCATAGCGACTCAGGCAACAGAAATTTGAAAGGGCTGTCGCCAAGATTAGGGAGGATGTAACAAGGAAAGTAACAAGGGAGGCTGGCATAATGGTTAAGGTATTTACCTTACAGACACAAGGTGCAGGGTTTGATTTTCACATGGGGTAACCGGCTAGGCTTAAAATGGCCAAAAGAGCAATTAGTGTAGTACTAATCTATGAATCTATGAGATCTTGTAGAGGTATTAGAAATGTTTCGGAAATTTTAGGAAAGTTTGTATAATGTAGAGAAATATGAAAATCAAGAAAAGATACAAATGGAAATGTTTATGGAAAAATGAAATATGCCAGGGTTAGAGGTAGATGAGTCTCATTTACTAATGGTTAGGATAGGAAGAGATGACATAAAAATTGTGATGTTTAACCAATCTACAGGAAATTCCCCAGGAATAGATGGTATTCCTGTGGTAATTTGGACACTAGGAGGGAAAAATGATAAAGATCTGGAAGGTTTTGTTTAACAGTTTTTTTAAGTGGAAGATAAGTGCAAACATCCTGGAAGAAAGCAGTGGTAGCTGTAATACCTAAACAGGGTAAAGATCCATCAGATCCAGCTTCATACAGGCCCATTGCAATATTAAACCATGATTATAAAGTCTTCATGTCTGTAATGGCTAAAAGAATGAGAAAAGTAATGCCAAAAATTGATAGATATGGATCAATGTGGTTTTGAGGAGGGGAGGCAATCATTTGACAATGTTAACAGAACCTTGATGATCCATATGGAAACAGAATGTATGAAAATACCATTGTTGTTGGTGGGTTTTGATGCAGAAAAAGCATTTGAGAGAGTAAGCTGGGACATTTTGAGCATGGCAATGGACACATTTGCATTTCCTGAAAAAATTATAATGTTGATTAGGAATATATTTGAGGGACTGGAGGAGAACATTAAAGTGGGTGGGGTCCTTTCTGATAATTTCTGCTTGAGCAGAGGAACCAGGCAGGAGTGTCCTCTTCCCCCTTTGTTATTTGCATTATGTTTAGAACGACTGGCAAAGAAAATAAGAGAGTGAGAAATTCAAGGATATAATTGGTATGGTAGCCAAGAAAAGCTGGCTCTATTTGCAAATGATATTATTTTATACCTGACAAAACCAGAAAGAGACATTACAGTGCTGTGGATTATTTTGAGACAGTTTCATATATTTTCTGGATACAAAATTAATGAAGCTAAAACAAAGCCAACAGTGGTAAAGTATGTACCTACACATGAATTGGTTCAGCAATATCCTTATTTATGGGGACATGATAAAAGTAAGTATTTAGGAGTATGGATTAAAAATTATTCTGGTGTGGCAGCTAAGGATATATGGGAAGAGACTAAACAATAGATAATACAAAAACTGAGAAAATGGAAGTTTTGTTATATGGATATGGATATAGATAGTAAGATACAAGCAGTCAAATTATTTTTAGTCTCTTAAGTCCTATACATAGGTCAGGCATATTCTTATCAACCAGAGAAGTTGTGGATAGCAACTAATATAGAGCTGAAGGACTTTATTTGGGAGGGGAAGACGGTAAGAATCAAGTGGGATGAGCTGATTCTTCCAGTAGAACAGGGCTGATTGGGATTACCCAATTTGAAGGGGTATTTCAGAGCTACAGAGTTAAGGATGCTATACATACCACAAGCAGAAAACAATAATTCAAAGAGGAAATGGATGATGTTGAAACAGGAGGGAAGCTCAAGAAACAAGGAGAGACTGGGATTTTGGATGCAGGCCTTTAAGTAGAATAACAATAATAATCTAAAATATTATATCCATAAAAGTGGGAGGTTGGCATAATGATCAAGGTATTTACCTATCAGATACAAGGGGCAGGGTTTGATTTTTATATGGGGTCATTGGCTAGGCTTACAAGGGCAGTTAGGCTAGTACTAATCTAATTTACTAATCTGTAAAGTAGTAGAAAGTATTCTAAGAACTAAGCCATCACGGGAATGGAGAAAGGAGGTTTTGCTGATAAGGATGATTGCAGTTAGGGATATAGATGATAGGCAAGAGGGGGATGGAATTTATTGGAGAAAACTGATAAAGGAACCAAAGTACTGGGAGAAAATAATTAGAGAGGGAAAGATGATAGAATGGGAATATGCCAAGAATTTATTTGGACTTAAATTTAGAGATTGCCTTCCCTATCAAGGATTGATATAAGAGTATAGGCAAAGATAAAGAAATAGGGGAGTCCTAAATTAAAGATGAGCACTGGTAGAGTTTTTAATATAATTTAGAACAGATGCTGTCACCAAAAAAAGGACTATTTACTAGCGGATATAAAATATTGAATGATAACTGAAAGAATCAATCAGGAGGTTAGAAAGGATTGGGGAGAGAGATAGCAAAATCAGTTCACAAAGAAACAATGTGAGGATATGTGTATGTCTCCCAAATATGCAACAAAATCTAGAAGATTAAGGATTTTTGCTTGGAAATGTTTACATAGATATTTTAATACCCCAAGTAGACTCCAGATAATTTTTCCTCAGGTAGATAGCAAATTTTGGAGGTGTGACTGGGAAGAAAGAGATAATTGGGAACATATTTTCTGGGAGTGCAATGAGTTGGAGGAGATGCTGGGTGGACAGATTGATGTGACGAGGGAGATGAGTTTTCTGAGTTATAATACAGAATTGGAATTGCTTAGACATTTTGAGGCCTTGCTGTCTATAATTATGGTGGCTGCCAAAAAAAAATTAGTAGATGATGGAAATCAAGATCTAAACCAACTATGTTAGAAGTAGTGAATATAGTAATAGAGAAAAAACAACTGGAATTGAAATTTTTAGAAAAAGATAGGAGAAACTACATAGGAAAAAATGGGAATTGTGGGAAACATAGGAATGAGGTTTAAAAGTAGGCAGGACTTAAATGAGCTATGTAATGATTGACTTAAAACGATAGGGTAGGTTACCAGTGATGTATAATGTTTGCAGCTGGGAGTGTGTCAGTATGGTTTGTGATATAAAATGCTTGCAACTAGTATTGTGTCGGTGTGGTTTGTTTTCATTTATATAAATATATGATTGCTTATGTCATAAGTGATGGTTTAATAAAGATGTTTATTGTTTAAAAAAAAGGGGACAGGTATTGAATAATTTCTGTAATGTTGTGTAGGTTATATGATATGTAGCAATATGTGTGAAGCATAATGTTTGTTAATTTTAACTTTTTAATACAGTTTGATTAGTTTTATATAAATGTAAATGTGCCTATGTCACAAGTGATAATACAATAAAGTTGTTTAAAAAGAACATAATTTAAGTACTGCAAGTCCTCCTTCCTGCCTTTATCGATTTTTCACTCATTCATCAACTTTGAAAGGCACAATTACAGAAGGCTGTGATTCTCAGAGAAGTAAACAAATGTGCGTGGTATTCCTTTTTTTTACATTCAGAAACCTAGTAACAACAGTACTAATGTATTTAAAAAAAAAAAAAAAAAAAATATATATATATATATATATATATATATATATATATATAAATGTGTGTGTGTGTGTGTGTGTGTCTGTATATATATATATATATATATATATATATATATATATATATATATATATATATGTGTGTGTGTGTGTAATAAAATATTTATTTATTGATATTTCATTACCGAGAATGTACAACTGGGTAATGTCCAACTGGGTAAGAAGCCCATTTTCAGCCAAGGCCTGATGAGAACAGCTCCAAATTATTACAAAACAAAAGATTTTAAGAACATTAATGTTATAGTCTTCAAAAATAAAACACAAACATCTGCATTTTAAAGAATTATAACAAATAATATAAAAAATATTGGTTGAGAATTGATGCAAGTTATATGTCAATCATTTAATATTTCGAGAAATTTTAGACAGTTTATAGAGAAATTAAAGGTAAGTTAGGCTAATACAAACAGGAACTGCAATATGAAGTGAGGGGAAACCAGGCTCATGGTATATTTAGAGAGAAAGTCAGGGAATTTGATAGAAGTAAGAAAGTAAGTAAAGAATGGAGAGTAAGAAGGTATAAGGAATAAAAGGGTACTCGTTCACATTTAGGGATATAGTGTGGCCTGGTTTTGAGCAAGAGCAGAGCCAGATTTTAGCTAGGAAGACTTTCAGAGTGGTTTTGAAAGATGGGAGTGGGGTATTGACCTGATGGATACAGGTAAGGAGTTCCGGGCTTTTGCAACCTTGTATGAGTACAGACAGTGTCTAGCAGATTTGATAGGTTTGTAGACAGACAGGAGTTTTTGGTCACTGGATTGCAATGACAGAATGGGGAACATAGTTGTGTAGAATGTATTGTAGTGCTGGACAGACAAATACATGTTGGATAAATAACATTAATTGGATAAGTAACATTATTTACAAACACATTACTACCAAAAAATATTTCTCCCTCACTACTTTCCACCTGCTACTACAGAAATGTAACTGGGCCCCTCTTAAATACCTACAATTAGACAATGCAGTTCAGTACTTCAATGAAACCTTCCCTTACTACTCTCAATAAGCTGGCCCCTACCAGAAAAATTAATGTTAGGACCAGGCTTCTCCCATGGTTGTCCAATAGCACCTAATTACTAATGCGAAGCAGAGACAATGCCTGGTGAAAATATCATACATCTAGGGAAAAATCGGACCTAACCAACTATCAACAGTTAAGAAACTTAACAAAAAAACTAATAAAAAGTGACAAACAGGAATACTTCCTATCCTGTCAGCAAAAAAAAACAAAGCAACCCAAAAGAATTCTGGCTTTGCGTCAACCACCTCTTAAACCCAGGTCACCCCCTCCCCCCCCATCCTCCTCTAATAACACTGACCCCATAGCTACCCAATTTAACACACAATTCATCAGTGCAGTAACCTCCCTTCTGGACAACCAACCAGCTCAGCCACTTACCATCCCTAGCACCACTGTAGTCAGTCACAATCCCCTCTCCTTCACAACTATACAAACTTAACTACATAAAAACTCTCTTGTCCAAACTCAAACCAAGCCACACAGCTGTAGACAAACTCCCTAATGAATTCTTGAAACTGGCAGCCCCTGTAATTGCATATCCCATCTCAATACTCATCAGCCGCTCTATCAATGAACAATATGTCCCTCACATTTGAAAAATATCTCATATTATTCCACTCCATAAAGGTGGCCCATCCAAGGAAATAACTAACTTTTGCCCCATAGCAATCCTCTCCCCCCTCGCAAAAATCCTAGAGAAATGCATCCACAACCAACTCTTAAACTACTTCCTTATCAACAACCTACTTTCTAACTCTCAGCACGGTTTCTGGCCAAAGCACAGTACTAGTACTGCTCTTCTTGCCTTTACTAACTCCATCCACCAACACTTGAATAAAGGACAACAGGTCGCTTCTATATTTCTAGACATGTCTAAAGCCTTTGACACTGTGGCCCACCAGCTCCTTCTTAATAAACTATCCACCTACGGCCTCAGCTCACCCGCACTAACCTGATTCCATAGTTACCTTTCTAACTGTCAATAGACCACAGTGTGGGACACCTCACTCTCGCCTCTCCTCCCCACCTCTGTGGGAGTCCCCCAAGGTTCCATTCTCGGTCCACTCCTCTTTATCTTATTCACCAATAACCTCTATAAAGCAACCCAGCATGCCTCCATAGTTCAGTACGTTGACGATTTTACCCTTATCTGTTCTGTTCCCTCCACCCTAGATCTCCAAATTAGAATGCAATCTGCTTTTCATGACATTGAATCCTACCTCTCATAACACCAACTCATTTTCAATCCCAACAAAACCAAAGTTATAGTATTTAGCAATAAAAAATCCAAAACTTCACAAATCCCACTATCCATCACCTCTGCTAATGGTACCAAAATTGCCTCCACTAACCACACAAGACTCTTAGCTCTTACCATAGATGAATACCTCAAATTTGACATACATATTGCCCAAACCATCAAAAAAGTCCACATCAAATTAGGTAGCCTGTATAAAGTCAAACCATTCCTAACGCCCAATGCCAGGCTTGCCACTGCATGCACATACCTCCTAAGTACCCTTCTCTATGGTTCCATTGTCTTCACTAACCTCTGGAAATCGGACCTCAATAAACTGGAATTATGTTACCATAAAATTGGTAAATTTGGCACCATCCTCCCACTCACATCCCATAACTGCTCATCTCTTTCGGTGTTAAACTGGCTAGTTACCCAACCTTCTGTCTCTTAGTCATTGAGCCTTAACCCACAAAGTAATCTACCATTCCAATAACTGCCCTGCCATATCCTCCTTAGTTCAACCATACTCCAACTGTCAAGCTCTCAGATCCTCCAACAAACTGTTACATAAGGTGTCCAACTCCCACAACCAACACGGCGACTTCCTCTATTCCCACAATATAGCCAAACTCTGGAACTCTCTCCCAGAAACCCTAAGGAACATACCTTCACATGACCAATACAAAACACTACTAAAACACCACCTTAGCAGCCACTGGCTATTCTCCTGTCACTCCCCTGGTTAAACCCCCTCTCCTCTCTTGTTTAGCTACTCTCTGAACAGTCTCTCCTCCGGCTTCTTTTGTAATTTAGTTCTACTTCCTCTACCCCCTTTGCTATTAGCTCTCTCAACTTGTGATCAATGCTTTAGTTCAGCTTCTGGTTTATTCTCTACAGAGCTGTTTCTATTAGCAGTTTTTCAGTTCCCACCATCCTGTTGTGTTTGTTCATCGAGGGAGATCTTCCCCTTGAATCTCCACTAGAAAACACACAATATTTGTGTAATGTTTCTTCTGGATATGTAATGTTTTTTTTTTATATTGTAAAAATGTATTCTGTTTTTATGATGATCTGTGTATCTAAAATCTACTTGTATTTTATTTTCTGTGGAGCTTTTCTCCCCGAGCTTCCACTGAAAACAGGCCTCTGGCCCAGTCGGATATTCCCGTTCAATAAAATGTAATAAATAAAAATAAATAAATAAATAAATAAAATAATTTTATAGGTGGTAAGAAGCTTTGTATATGTAAGTTGACGAGGGAGTTCTAACCAATTTAGGTGTTTTAGTGCTATACAGTGGTGGGTTCTGAAAGGGATATTTGCTGCAAATTTATCAACTTTGTTATAGCATTGTTCAAGTTTTAATTTTTGTGAAGCCTGGCGT
Organism: Protopterus annectens; assembly: GCF_019279795.1. Lineage (NCBI taxonomy): Eukaryota > Metazoa > Chordata > Ceratodontiformes > Protopteridae > Protopterus > Protopterus annectens. The sequence goes on from NC_056748.1 coordinate 436,620,349, forward strand.
TTAGTAAAGATGGGAGTGCCATAAAGAAGAGTGGGAAGAGATGAGTAGTGGCAAGTGTAGTTTTAGTTGCTTCGGTGAGAAAGTTTTTGGCTCTGTAAAGTATCCCTAGTTTTTGATGAGTTTTTCTTATGCAGTTTTGTATCTGAAGGTTGAATGTAAGACAACCATTCACTATCACCCCTAATAATTTGCTATGAGAAGTAACTTTAGTGGTTGTATTATCGAGAGAGGACTTTACATTTTTTTTTTCATGAGAGAAGGAATTGGAGGAAAAAAAAGTAGTAGTTTGGTCTTTTTTGAGTTGAGCATGAGTTGTGAGTTACAAAGACATGTTTCAGTGGCTGTTAAAGCTTCTTAATTTTTTGGAGGTGTACCATGTTGTCAGATGTGCAAATGAGAGTGGAATCATCTGAGTACTGTATTAGGGTGGCCTGTTGTGTGGATGTACAGACGGTGTTGGTGAAAATGTTAAAAAGGAGGGGACCAAGGGTAGAGCCTTGTGGTACACCAGTGGTGACTGTGAGGTAAGGAGAGAGTCTGGAGTGCCATTTTACCGACTGATACCTATTGGACAGGTAGCTTTTGAAACACAGAAGGGAGGCTGATAGAGACCTAGTGAGGACATTTGAAGTAGAAGTTTACTGTGATAAACTGTGTCGAAGGCTTTAGACATGTCTAGAAATAGGAAGAGAATAGTTTGCCGGTATCTGTAGCTTTATGGACAGCATCTATATAGGTCAGAAGGACAGTGCTAGTTCTATGGGAAGGACAGAAGCCATGTTGTGTTGGGGATAGGAGTTCTTCCTGTAGGAGATAGTCTAACAATTGATTTTGAGTACATTTTTCAAACATTTTTCTGAAGAGAGATAAGACTGCTAAAGTTATCAATGTCTGTAGAATTTCCTCCTCTGTGCAGTGGGATAATGTGTGACTTTTTCCAGATAGAGGGAGTGTGGGATTCCTAGATTGATCTATTTATAAGGATTGAGACAGGATAAGCAATGCTTTTCAGAGGTGCATACATTCATAGGTACTAGGCTGTTGGCCCTAGGGCCTATATAAACCTAGCCAAATGGTACCCTGGCTTTCGCCACCCAAAAACATTATTTTCCTGTGCCCCTGTTGAGCAGAGCCACAGAAGTGATCCCCGGGGTGAATTTCCTGTCTCCCATCCAATCATCAAGATTTTTCTTGAAGAGTGCTAATGATGAGCTTTGTTTGATAAAGATAGATAGTTTGTTCCAGAGTATGGGAAGTCTCTAGGACAGGAATCTATCCCTCCAGCATGTTATGTTTATTGTGGTGACAAGGTTTAGGTCCTTAGAGCGTGTAGCTCTGGGGGATTGGGATTTCTTTAAGTGGAGCATGTCCAACAGCTCTGGGTTGGACATAGCTTTGTATTTTAGGCAGAGATTGCCTCTGAGTAGGCGATATGCAATGGAGTAAAGCTGGATTTTTTTGAGATGGTCTGCGTAGGGCATCTGTTTGAGGCCGGTAATCCTCTTTGTAACGTATTTCTGCGGCCTTTCCAGTTGTTGTAGATGTCTTGTGAGGTACATACCAAAAGGGACTTTGTACTCTATAATGGATCTAATGAGTGATGAGTAGAGGGAAACAATGACCTCTTTTTTTCCTGGATGAGAAACCTTTTGTGATCAGGTGTGCCACGTAGAAGGATTTCCTGACTACTGTGGCAATGTGATTATCAAGGGAGAGACTACTGTCCACCTGTGTCCCAAGTTCTCTTATCACACTTTCAGTGTTAAGTAGACTACCGCCTATGTGGTAGTTCAAAGGGATGACAATGCACTTTTTGGCATTGAGCTTGAGGCCGTGGCTTTGACACCAGGCATCTGTCTGAGTGAGGCCCTTTTGTAGGATGTCCACATCGTTGGGAGTTTTGATTATAGCTCCTAGTTTGCAGTGATCTGCGAACTTCGTTAACCAAAGACCTTCTGTGTTAGCCTGTACTTCAGAGAAGTAGATACCAAACAGGAGAGGATCCAGGACTGAACCCTGTGGTACTCCACTTGTCACTGGTCTGAAGTTGGATTTGGAGTCTGCTGCTTTCATAGTGTGGGTTCTGTCAGTGAGCCAGTTGGCAACCCATCTTGTGACATAGGGATTTATACCTAGTTTAGTGAGTTTATCTATAATTCCGGAGTGGGGGATGGTATCGAAAATCTTGGCGAGATCTAGATAGGCTGTGTGAACCATCTTACTGTCATCTACGGCTTTGGTGACAGCTTCAAAGAAATCTAGCAGGTTTAGGAGACATGATCTGCCTTTTGCAAACCCTAACTGGGTAGGGTCCAGAGTTTGGAGATTACCAATGTCATTGTTTATAAGTTCCATGATGATACGTTCCATAGCCTTGCAGACCAGGCTCATCAGGCTAATGGGGTGGTAGTTCATGGGGTCCGTGGTGGCTCCCTCTTTGTGGAGTGGGATAACCGTTGCTGTGTGCCATTCAGTGGGCACAAAGCCTGAGGTGAGGCTATGACTGAACATGGTACTTAGGTGGGGGTGCCAGTTCGTTCTGTAGTTCGTGTAGAACACAGCCTGGGATGTTGTCAGGTCCCATGGATGCTGTGTTCTTGGCTTTGGAGAGTGGGTTTTTTACCTGTGCAGCCATGATTACAGGAACTTTGCATTCTACTGATATAGAGATGGGCCCTTTAAGGGATGAGAGGGGCACTGAACCTATCTGCCAGGATGTTGACAATATCAGTTGGTTCTGTATATTTAGTGCCATTGTGCTGTAACTCAGAGCAGATCTGAGTGTTGCCATTGTGATTCTTGACATAGCTATAGAATGCTTTGTGGTTGTCTTTATAATCAGTGGCAAATTTGTTTTCGTAACTAGCTTTGGAGGATTTTATGAGGGATCTCAGCTTCTTACTGAGGCTGACCAGGGAGTTCCCCCATTTCATGGGATTTTATTCTTTTTTGCAACAGTTTCTTTCTTCTGTTGTAAAGTTTGTTTATGGCAGGGGACCACCAGATTGGCTTCCTTTTTTTTGGAGGATAGCATATTGATTCTGTTAGGGATTGCACGATCCATGCACTTGTGTAAGTGCTTATAAAGTGCATTTGTGTAGGATTCAGCAGTTGTACCTCTATTGTCCGTCAGCATGGGTGTCGTAAAGTTTGCCACTTCTGTCTTAAGAAGTGTGAAGTTGGCTATGGATAAATCTTTTAAGGTGGATTTCCTAATGGGGGGTGCAGGTGGGATGTGGATGTCTAGAATGATTAGCATGTGGTTGGATCTGACCAACAAGTACTTGACCTCTGGTGTGGAACACCGGTTGCCCATGTTGGTAATGACCAGGTCTAGGATATTGCTGCCCCTGGTGGGGGTGTGGATAAGTTGATCCAAGGCATTGGAATTTATGAATTCCAGAAAACTTTGAGCACAAGAGTTGGTACATGAGTAGTTTTCCCAGTTAATGGTGGGGTAGTTGAAATCGCCCATTATTAGGGTGTTAGGTTGTACCCTAATATTTTCAGTGTATCAAGAAATGAGGAGTGGGAATCCTGGGGCATGATGGGGGATCTGTAGTAAGCTACAGTTTGAATTGTTAGTTCAAAGAGTTAGTTGCACTTGGATAATCTCGGATGCATTATGCTGAGCAACTAGCCTGGAGGTGTCAATATCCTTAATGAATATGGACACGTCTCTGCCTTTAGTGTTTCGGTCCAGGTTAGGCGGCTGAAAGGTGTTGTATGAATTATAGCCTGGTAATGCAGGGGTGCTCTCTGGAGCTTTGAACCAGGTCTCTGTCACTGCACAGATGTTGATGTTCTCCATTTTAAGGAGTGCCTTGAGTGAGTGCATTTGAGGTTTAGACTTCTAGCATTGAGTAGCATTACCCACAGATTTTGCTTGCTTGTACCTGTTACGGTGGTGAATTTGTCATTTGAACCTTGCCTAAAAAGGCACTATAGGGGTGGCAAGAGCCTTAGCCAGTATCCGCAGTCCCAGTGGTGACAGGTGCAGGCCATCACTGGCAAAGTATCGTGGTTTGTCGATCATATCATCTCAGGCAGACAGATACTGGATCCCCTTAGAATGACACCAAAAGCTTAGCCAATTGCTGAAGTCAATCATTTTGTCCTTGTACTGTGGTATCATTCTGGGTGATGGCAGGATGCTACTCAGGGCTAGGGTCATACCTGCCTGGGCTACAAGATCTGACAGCTCCTCCATGTCTCTTTTCATGTAGTCCAGGGAGGTATGCCTCAGCTCATTCACACCAACATGGACAATGACAGAGTCATATTTGTACTTGTTGTGGAGTGACCTGAGTGCGTGCATTATGTGGCAGATCCTGGCACCCGACAGGCAGCTGACAGTAACTTTCTCCTTGTTTAGCCTGGTGAGTGGAACATCAGTGTGCCTGACTATAGAGTCACCTATGACTAGAGTGTTGGATACATTGTTATACCTTATGGGCTGTGGTTGAGTGGCACACTGAGTTTGTGGGCTATGTGTCATTTGGGTTGTGTTGGGGTGGAGGTTGCTTGTGTTTCTGCTTTGGAGGGCCCTGTTGCTTGGGTAGATTTTTATTGAAAGTCTCCGCGAATGTAGGTGTGTGTTTTGTGTTTCTATGTGTGTGTGTTGTGGTGGTGTAGGTTTTGAGGGACTATGTGATGAGTGTGGTGTGGTGCAAGTGTTTACCTTCTCCTCTTGACTGTCTAGTCCAGTCTTGGGTGAAGAGAGCTTTGCTTCCAGTGTGGCTATATAATTGCATCTGTCACAGGTTGTAGTGTGGGGTGGTAGGAGGAGTGGGTTGTCTGTGTACATGAGGCAATTGCTGCATTTCCCCAAGATGCCCAGATTCATCAGGTAGACAGGAGAAAACACAGGGAGCTGACCCTTAGACATGCATGGATAGGTGCTTATTTATTAAGTACTAAAAACTGTTTTCCTCTAGACAAGTGAGGAAAGTTGAGTGCTGTAGTAATTTGTAGCTTATTTAGTTTTTACTATGAGTTCTGAACAAGTGCTGATCTCAAGATAAACAGATTTGAGTGCTGAAACTAAAAAACTGGCTAGTTCTAAGAAGCAAAATTAAGCTAGAAGGCTTCTCTCCAACACAGAACGGCTTGGGAGCTCAGAAGCTTACAAACAGTCTTGGATACAGCAAATCTGTATCTGGATTAGACGACTTACAGGAAAGGCAGGAAACAAGCTTAGAAACTTTTTTTTTTTGGTAAAGTGGAAAGGGGAAAGGAGGAGCAATAGCTAAGTGGGGTTGGTCTTCTCAGATGTTCTCCATGGATTAGGTAGAATGAGGTAATGACACTAGACTGGGAGGAGTGTCCCAGATCAAACTTACAGTAGGGGCAGGCAACTGCAAATCCACCAAGTATAAGAACGCAATACCAATAGGGAGGGTTGGAAACAATATGATACACTCCTTTAAACCCAAAAAGATGCTTAATAAATGTAGACAACATCCAGTTAATACCGCTCACACAGTGAAACTAGCTTGAAAAGTATGCAGCAGACAAAAAGTGCTATAAATAACTTGTAAAAATAAGCAAAAAACAGGATACTTAATGTTATATATTACAGATATGAGTTTGCTCAGTGCCCTTCCTCCGATTAGCTCAATGTGAAATGGCAGAAACACTCACAAGTTAACTTCTTAGGTAACAGAAAGTTGTAACCTGAAACAACTTTAAAAAAAGCTCGAAAGAACCAATGAGGTGCTTACTCCAAGCCATAGTCCAGATAACCCCAATGGCCATAAACAATCCCCTCCCATTGAAATGCAGTATGGCTTTGGCTAAACCAAGATGGCTTTGAACATGTGCTCAGACACACAGCCTCCACAACAACTAGGCCCAAAACACAAACCTGAATATGGACAATGCTACAAATACCCACACTACTTAGGTACAAAAAAATTGCAGAAATGTCTATCACAGCAGAAAAGCAGCAGTGAGCCTTTAAATGAAAATTTTAAACAGATAAAGGAGCAAGGAGACTCTAGAGAAAGCTTTTAACTGCAAACAAGTTATATGATACACACTTTTGGCTGATATTTTTAGGTACTCGCTTGGAAGGACATCAGCTGAAAAAGAACATGGTTTGAGCTTGTTTAAGAGTAGTTTTATGTAGGATCTGGGCACAGGTCTGAAGGTGAAAGTGGATGTGGCAATATGTGGCTGTTGGGCAGGTTTGGGATTAAATGTTGAGGATTCCTTGGTTAGAGATGCTGTGGTATCTATAAAATAATTGTTGAACTGTATTGCAGTTTCGAATGGTGAGTTATTGGGAAAGGGTTTTAGGTAGATTTTTTGGCCATGATGCAAGAATGATATTCAAAATTTTTAGGGTTGTGCTTAGCATTATTCTCCAATTTATTATAGTTTAGTTTTTGTCTTCATTTATTTAGTTTTTAGCACAATTTTGAAGCATTCTGAAGCTTTCAACGTATTGAGATGTTCTACATTTTTGCCATTCTTTCCATGCTTTTTCTTTGTCCTGCATTAGCATTTTGCTCTTTTTGGATAGTCAGATTGCATTGTTTGTTTTTACTCTCTTCCTTCTAGGAGGTGCAGGGCTATTCAGGATATTTAGGCAAGTTGCATTGAATTCATTTACAGCAGTGTCTAAGGGGAGGATTGTTAAGAAGTTCCATTTAATAGATGACTGTGTACTAATGAACATTTCTGAGTTAAACTTGGAAAGGTTGCATGTTGTTCTACAAATATGCTGTTTAACTGAATGTGTGACAAGTCTGGTTGCATAGATTGGGATATGACCACTGAGGGAGTCTGACATTGTACCTCTGGTGGAGTATTTACTAGGGTCTGATACTAGGATCTGGTCTAATAGGGAATTTGATGTCCTGCTATAATTTGTAGGGCTGTTAATTAGTTGTATGAAACAATCAAACTTCATGCTAGATGTAGGGGAGTTAGAGTTTATGTCCAACCAATTGATATTCACATGATCTAGTAGTATTTTTTTTTGTGGACATGTTATGGATATCCATTGTAGGATATCATCCAGTATAGCTGTATTGTCGCCAGGAGGGATGTAAAGGACAGTCCCATCCTCAGGTCAAGTTATAGCTGAGAGCAATCAGTTTATAGCCAGTGCAAAGCAATTAACAAAGGGATGCAAAGTAAAACATGCTTTCTGTCCATTTACTGAGGCTAAATAAATGGCATATGCAGTATAGTCATCTGGTCAAGAAAAAGGAGTCAGTGGCCAACTTAGTAGTAAGAGGTCCTTAGAGTGCACAGACTGTTCCACAGAGATTTCAGCCACAGAGCAGGCATGTATTTAACTGATTGAAGTTAATACATAACAGGGTTCTTCATGATAGGTGTACTTGCATTATACAATGACAAAATTCTCAGTAAACTTGTAGTAGGGCCTTGTGGCAGAGTTCCTGCAGTATCAAGGTCAGATGTCATAACTCCAGGCTCTACTCTATGAAGGACGATAGTGACAACACTCCTAAATAGAACTGGTGATAAAACACTGTACTGGACTGTTGCTAGTAGTGCTATTTAACGTAAATGAAATAAATGGACAGAATTCATAGACTGGAGATCCACTTAGCCAATTGTCAAGCCATCAAAGGGCCCCTGCAAAGCCATGGGTCTTGGGTGGCCATCCAAATTCCCCTCATTATAATTTGCCACTGCTTATGACATGAAGTACCCATAACCTCAAGTCACCCATCTCTGCTATAGACCACATTCATGTAGTGGCATCCCCACCCTATCACAAGAAGAAATTGTCTGTGATGTAAAGTACTTGTCACCTTGAGACCCCCGTCTCTGCATCCTTTGATACCCCTCCCCCACCCAGAGTGAATAGCCAGACACATGTCTTTATTGTCCTAGCCACCTACGCACATGATGACAGTTATGACCCGCTCTTCCCTTTCTCTTCTGTTGTAAATATGGGAATGTCTGATGCACAGTATGGCTAAACCATGCACTGACCAGTGTAGCCTGATATTAATACTGCATGCATCGTATTTTACCAATACCATAAACAATAACCATAACAGTAATCAATTATCCTCTGCCCTATTCTTGGATCTTTCCAAGGCATTTGACATGGTTGACCACCAACTTCTGGTTCACACCTTGCAAACTTTCCATCTTGATACTAAAGCCCTTCTTTGGTTTACATCCTACCTTAATGGAAGACAACAAGCTGTTCTATGGCAGAACAAGCTCTCTAATCTATTACCAAACACCCTTGGAGTACCACAAGGCTCCATATTAGGACCCCTACTGTTTTCCATTTTTATTAATGACTTGTATACAGTCATACCAAATGTCAGCTGTATCCAATATGCTGATGACTCCACCCTTATTTTCTCAGCTACTTCTCCCACAGACCTGAGGGTCACTACCCAGTCCACCTTTAATACCATAGAAAATTGGCTCTCTGAACGTAGATTGTTACTAAATCCCAAAAAACTCAAATGCTGTTATTCTCTCCAACTCATAGGTCTGCCACCTTCACCTTCACCATAAATGCAAAAGATGGGACAGTAATTTCCCCTGACCCCTGTACAAAATTACAAGGTGTCATTATTGATAATAACCTAAAGTTTGACCTACATGTAAATCAAACAATCAAGAACATCAATAAAAAAATTGGGTCACTGTATAGAATAAAAGCCTTCCTAACCCCTCCAGCTAAGATGGCTATAGCTCACTCTCATCTACTCTCAACACTTTTATATGCCTCCCCCTTCTCTCCAATCTAAACAAATCTGTGCTAAATATTCTGTCAACCTGTTACAATCATATTGCCAGGTTTGCCACTGGAATGCCTTTTAAAACACACCACTGCATCAACCTAAAGCAGCTTGGGTGGCTAGAACTTCCCAGTCTCATCCAATATAACCTGCTGATCATGGCTAACAAAATCCTTTATAACCCAGATAACACACCAGCTCTTCAAAATATTATCAACCCCCACAACAATCTAAGACTGCTTCGATCCTCGAACAAACTTCTAATTCAGACAATCAAAATCAAGAACTCAGCTGAAGATGCCCTCTTTGCTAACACTGCAGGCAGAGCCTGGAACTTACTTACAGGTGATATTACTTTGCTCTCCTCCCTAGGACAATTTAAAACTAAACTCAAACAACAGATGGCATGTAACTGGCTTTGCCACTGCAACAAGCCCGGGTAACTCTCAGCATGAACATGAGTAACCCAACTAACTATTTATTGTTAATTTTCTCCTGACTATAACCAGGTGTATCTCATGTCTGCCTATGTATTCTTTGGTAATACTTATTATGTACTGTTGTTTTACTTGTATTATTGTATCTGATAACTCGGAGCTTATCTCCACGGGCCTCCACTAAAAATGGACATGGCTGCAGTTGGACTAGCCCAGTCAACAAATGTAAAATAAATAATAAATACATAAATAAAATTTGTTCTGTGTGATAGTTTAAGACAATACATGTGTGCTGACACACACACACACACACACACACACACACACACACACACACACACACACACACACACACACGTACACTCACAGACACTCACACTGTCTTTCTCTGTCTCTCTCTTTCTTGCTGAATGTTTATCTATGCAGTTGTTTGTGTGTGTGTGTGTGTGTGTACACACACACACACACACACACACACATATATATATATATATAGAGAGAGAGAGAGAGAGAGTGTCTAAGAAAATGCATTCAATCATATGATGTTGTCATTAGATGTAAAGTGTGAGGCTTATCCTTATCTGGTTGAGGATTAAATGTATATAGTCACTAGTTCAGAATATTTTTGTACTGTCTAACTAAATGTGTTAACATAGATCACAAGGTCAGTTTACTGTTCCTTAATGTTAAATGCTCTTTTCTTTTCTCTCTTTTTTTTATTTTAGCTGAAATTTACATCATTTCAAAATCTTCATAGAAGTACCTGGCTGGCTGCAGAAATAATGAGGGCAGCTCCCAATTCTGGTTTGTTTTGCCTTCCTATCCTTATGTGCGAATGACATTTCATGGCATTTTCATATAAAACTCCTGAAAATGTACTGTTTCATGCTGGCAATGTGGTAACTTTTTTAAAATATTTTCATTATGGAACTGCAGCAGACATAATTAAATTTATTCAACTTTTCAACTTTAGATAAGCGATAAAACAGCATACACATACAGAAACATGACCGAATAAAACAACCACCACGTAAAAATAAATGTATTTAATAGTAAAACTGGTAAGAGCTTTCACTATATAAAATAACTTCTTCAGACCAAAAGTGAGAACATACATCATCCACATTTAAATAGAATTACATCACTACTTGATACATAACTAACCAATCATAGGAATCTTCGAATCAACATAGGTAACCAATACAACCAGATGATGCAGAAGGAAACAGCGACAAAGTCCAGATCCACCAAACCAATTTATTTTGCAAAACACAGCAGGGGTTTAGCGCTTTCGTTAAGAATGTAACACAAACTTCTTCAGAGTCATAGAATTATAGGAACCACATATTTAAAGATAAAGATACCTAATTTGTATAAAACATGAAACTAAAAACATACTGATAAGGGATGCATAAAAGAAAAAAAATTAAAAAATAAAAACATCAAATGAGTGTGCAGAAATTACTTCTTCCTCAGACCCCTAGATTTTAAAACTGGGCATAGAGGGATATGTTCATTTAATCCATGGCCCTTATGGGACTGCAGTGAGATTATCCCTCTAATCTTCCTTAACTCAGTCTCATTTTCTACATCCCCCATTCTAATGTCAGTCCCCACTACATCTGTAGCTATAAACTTAAAAGTGTGGTCAGCTCCAAATGTATTAACATGCTTTGCTAGGGCATTAACCACATTCTCCTTACGTACAATAAAGATGGTCTCTAACTTTATCTTTAAACTTGCGGTTTGTTTTGCCAACATAGAATGAAGAGTGTACCTTACAAAAAGGGAGTTACATCACATTAATGGTATTGCAATCAGCTGAAGCAGAAAAATGAAACTCTCGCCCATATCAGGATGAAAAAATGTTTGATCTATACTTAGAAAATCACAAAAATTGCACTTTCCGCATCTATGGGTACCTAAACCAAAATGCCTATTTCAGTGCCTTTTCAGGTAACCAAGTATCCTTTTCAAAGTCTTCTTATTCTTGTAATAGAAAGTAGGGCACCCCCAACTATCTCAGATATAAAGGGATCTATAAGTAAATATCCCAGTTCTTTGAAATGATGTTCCTACGTGCATTTGTATTACTACTGAAAGAGAGGGGAGCTCTCACTGTACTGCCGACCCTAGTACTCCTAAGATTATCTTTTATTGGTGGAGCAAAGAAAGACTTAGCCCTATCATTCCTTAACATACTGGCTTCCTTAATACCATTCTCTATTTCTACAGTTTTGTACCCCGTCTTCATGAAATCACTATGTAGACACACATACTATTCTCAAAATCAGTTTCATCAATGTGGAGTCATGATGCCCTCATGTGATGTTTTTATTTTTTTTAATTTTTTTTCTTTTATACATCCCTTAGAAGTATGTTTTTGTTTCATGTTTCAGTGCGATTCCACTGATTGGTTAGTTGTATAACAGGCAGTGATGTAATTTTATTTAAATGTGGATGTTGTATGTTCTCACTTTTGGTCTGAAGTTTCTATTTTATACAACAAAAGCGCTTACCAGTTTTACTATTAAATATGTTTATTTTTATGTGTTGGTTGTTTTATTCAGTCGTGTTTCTGTGTGTGTGTGCTTTTTTATCGCTTATCTTGGATTTATTTCACGCCACACGTTAATTCTTTGGGCTTTCTTTGCTAACTTTTCAACTTTGCTTAAAGATCCAATATTGTGTAAGTGATTAGCTTTCTGTTTGGTGGCTGTACATTTCATATACTTTTAACTGAAATGGACGGATGGCACAGTGGTGCAGCGGTAGTGTTGTCGCCTCACAGCAAGAGGTTCTCCAGTTCGACTCTCGGCTGGAGTGCCTTCTGTGCGGAGTCTGGTTGTCCTCCCTGCATTCATGTGGGTTTCCTCCAGATGCACCAGTTTCCTCCTACATTCAAAGACATGCATCTGGAGTATTTCTTCCCGGGCCTCCACTTAAAATTGGCTTTGTTCCAAGTCAGCCTTTCCCAGTTAACAAATGTTAAATAAATAAAATAAATAAATAAAAGTGGTGCCAGCTCCTGTAGCTCTTAGGAAGCAATGATGATAATTTTCATTAAGTATAGCTTACTGCATTTTTCCTCAGGGTTGTCTCCCAGTGGTCTTGGCTTGGCTGGAGTAATGGGGTGGTAGGTGGCTGTTCTGGTTTGACCCTCGAGGAGAGATTCTCATTTAATGATTAGCAGTCTGAGGTTGCTGTGGTTCTGTTGTTCTCCTTTTCTGTTGGTTCCGTTCCTCTTCTTTCTTCTCCATTGTTCTCTGGACACAGCAGGCCTAAGATCAGGCCTGTAATTTAATCACTCAGTAAGTAAATAATGCTTTTTCTTTTCTTTGAGAACTAACAATGTGAAGTTGTTCAGTATCGCCATTCATTCATCACTGATAGGTTCGGAGCCGATCCTCGGTTCCGACACGGCCGACTAGCAAGCTCAAAGTTCTCCAGTAGCTCGAGATCCTACCCCTTATCCCATAATGCATTGCTGGAATTACCTCAGATCTAGTTTGCTGCGGCACGGATCTCTTGGTTTCCAGCTTGGCTCGAGACTTTATTGGGAGTTTTTCAACTTTCAACAAGTTATATTTTCACTTTTTTATATACTTTGTTCTGTTTATAGTAGCAAATATACTAGTTAGTAAATAGTAGTTTTTCTGTTCTTTTACCCCTTTCATGAGTATTCTATCTTGCCTTTGGCCCTTTGGCCTTAGGATTAGTAATTAGTCAGTGATCCCCTTTGGGACTGTCGTTTTGGATACTCTATTTACTGTTTGTAGTTATTAGTTGTTAGTGCCCCTTTTTGGGCTGTGTGTATGTTTGTGTGAGTCACTTAATTTAAAACAGCTCTTAGTTAATTAGTGTGCTTGAGTTGTGTAATGTCTGAAGATAAGGACAAGCATCCAAAGTCTGGGTTTAAAAAGTGCCCAGACTGTGGACAGAAAATGTCAGTTTAAAAAGTGCCCAGACTGTGGACAGAAAATGTCAGTCACAGATGCCCATGTGCAGTGTGTTTACTGCTTGGGTGAGGTACATCTGCAAGAGTCTTGTAGCATATGTCATTCCTTTTCCACAAGAGTGTTAGCTGAAAGGAAGAGGAAATTGACTGATAGGGGTATCATTAAGCACCCCTTTTCTGAGGCATTGTCTGACCAGGATGGAGCCAGTAAATCATCCAAATCTTCAAAGTATTCCACTGATTCTAGATCCAAGAAAGGAAAGAGGTCAGAAATTGTGGTGACTTCGGCTCCACTGCCCTCAGAGCCGACAGTCTGCTCTTTTTGGAACCAGGACACAGCCTTGGAACCGGTTACCGAAAACCTCATTCCATGTTGCTCCAATCGGCTCCATCTGTCCACTCTTCTAGGTCCTCTCTCAGCTTATCTGATCTGGATATGGACCAGCTGGTTCAGAAACTCTTGAAGGCACCAGGCTTAGTTAAATTGCTGTCGACTCAGACACAGCCGTCGGAGCTGAAGACCACTACCCTTGAATTGTCTGCTCCTCCTCTGAGTCATATCGGACCTTCGGAGCCGGAGGAGGCAGACCTGATGATCGTGAATCCCTTGGAGCCGACACCTGCTCCAGTGCCGTCGGCTCCATCTGCTCGGACGTTCTCGGCACCGACCGGGGAGTCTAGGAGCCGACACTCTCTGGTCGGGTCTGGGGAGGATAGCCGTACTGACTTGTTGGTGCGGACTCTTCCTCTCGGGGCCTCAGCTCGGGTAAGCTCGGCTCCTACCACGGGCTCGGAGCCCATGGCTTCAGTGCGGAAGGAGATCATGGCTCCATCAGAGCCATCGACTCCTTCTCATCAGAGCCGAGGTCCTTTTGATGCCATGAGGTGAGTGTTGTCTCCCAAGACTTCCTCATCTCAAGGTCTGGCCTCTTCTTCCCCTAAAGTGCATGTGTCTGTTTCTGTTTCCTCTGGTCCTCCCAAGCGTAGAGACCCAGAGCCTCAGGTAGCCCCACAGGGCGCTCCCTGCTCTTCTGAGTCTTTTCCAGAAGTTCCCCATGAAGAGGTTCACAGGAAGAGATTATGCAAGAGGAGGCATTTGGACTCCCCTCAGGAGTCTATCACATCTGACACAGACCTGGATGAATCAGAAGGGTCCCCTAGATCCCCCTCTGAGGACATCTCCTTTGTGGAGATTCTTGAAATCCTATGGCAGAGGGGTGATTGGCATTCCAAGAGGCCTACTGAGGACGAGTCGGTTCTCTTGAAGGCGTTTGGGTCTCAACCTTCCACCTCTTGGGTATCTCCGCCCTATGATGAGTTTATGGATCTGGTCTCTCGTAGGGCGTGGGGTCTCCAGAATCTATGGAACCTGTTCCTCGGAGGCCTAATAAGTTTATTTCAGCCCTTATGGATAAGTCCTTTTTGACCAAAGGAGTCCCTGTTGATGCCATGTTGGTACCGGACTGCAGAGAGATCTCCTTAAGGAGTTGGGAGATACTCTTCAGGGTGCTGTAGCTTCGAGTGTATCCGATAAGATTGCCACTCAGCTCTCTAATCTCAATTCGATAGTCAACTCGTCCATGCGTCTCGTATTATACGCAACTGATGGTTCGAGCAGAGCCGCAGGTACAGGAATCACTCTCCGTAGGCATGCCTGGATGTGACTCTGTTCCTTCGCGGAACCCTTCAAGTCTTCCTTTAATAATACCCCATTTGACGGCTCATCCTTGTTTGGGCCAAAGGTGAAGGAGACTTTAACCAGGTGTGAGCAAGAAGGAAAGACTCTGTCTGCCATCGAAGTCTGATTTTCCACCCCCACTCGACCCTTTCCCAAAGGTCAGAGGGGAGGAAAGATGTGGTTCCGGAAAGCCCAAGGAGCCTTTCAAGACACACGTGAAGAGCCCCCATCCAGAGGCAGAGAAGGAGGTTTCAGTGGAAGATGCCACCCTCGCGGCAGAGGGGGTCCGCAACACCAGGGTGACAGAGATCATTTGAAGGGAGGCCCGCCTGTCCTACTCTGGAGGCAGTCGGGATCACTTATCTTTGTACCCCAAAGCCTGGCTAAATATAACAAATGACATTTAAGTACGAAGTATCATTTCCAGAGGGTATTTCATACCATTCTCCACCCAGCCTCTTCCCATCAAAAAATCCCGGAAGTCCCACCCAGTCACATGGGACAAGCAGCAATAGAGGTACGCCGATTGCTAGAAGAGTCATCTAGCCAGTCCCAGCAGACCAGACAGGATTCGGAACTTACTCAAGGTTCTTTTTGGTTCCAAAGAAAACGGGACTGGAGACCCATTTTGGATCTCAGCAGACTCTACCAATTTGTGAGAAAAGAGAAGTTCCGAATGGTCAAGCTACAGTCCATACTCCCCTTGTTGGGGAAGGACAATTGGATGTGCCCGATTGATCTCAAGGATGCGTACTACCACAAAAAGATGGCTAGACCATCCAGAGATCACCCGTGTTTCCAGCTGGGAGCCAATCATTATCAATTTCGAGCTCTGCCCTTTGGTCTCACTACAATCCCCAGAGTGTTCACCAAGTGCATGGCAGTAGTCACGGCTCACCTGAGACGTCTATGATTCCAGGTGTTTCCATATCTAAATGATTGT
Organism: Protopterus annectens; assembly: GCF_019279795.1. NCBI lineage: Eukaryota > Metazoa > Chordata > Ceratodontiformes > Protopteridae > Protopterus > Protopterus annectens. Next base: position 436,636,109 of record NC_056748.1, read on the forward strand.
CTCCTTACCTCCACCACCAGGCATCAACTTCTTCAAGCGAGAGAGGCTACTCTGACACTCTGTGATCAGCTAGGCATTACAGTCAACTTCGAAAAGTCTGCCTTGTTGCCATCGCAGCATATCGTGTTTATAGGGATAGAACTAGACACGTCAACCATCACTCTTCGCCATCCGCCAGAAAGAACAGAGTACCAACAGCAGAGGTATTGAAAGTTCTAGGATTGATGGCGGCAGCTATTCTAGCAATCCCCTTAGCAAGGATGCATATGAGAATCCTTCAATGGCTTCTATTCATGCAATGGTCTTACCAAGAACTTCCAATTAGTCACATGATCCTGATAAATTCCTGCAAGAAGGATATTCAGTGGTGGTTGACATCTCTTCATGTCGCAATAGGATGTCCTTTCATGCTTTCCCCTCCAGTTGCCACTGTTTCCACGAACGCTTCCCTGATAGGGTAGGGGGGGCTATTTCAGGGAAAGACTGCCCAAGGCACATGGACAGATCAAGAATCACATCTGCATATCAATGTCTTGGAGATGACAGCAGTACTTCTAACGTTGCAATACTTTCAGGACTCTCTTCGTCTAGGAACAGTTGCAATACAGACAGACAACATGTCAGTGGTCTGGTATCTGAACAAACAAGGCGGGACCAAGTCTTATCCCCTTTGCCGAGAAGCCATCAGAGTATGGCAGTGGGCACTGTCATCCCAGCGCTTTCTGTTGGCAACACACATTCCAGGCAAATCCATCATAATAGTGGACAGACTGAGCAGAGCAATCTTGTTACCCCACAAATTCCTGCAAGAAGGATCTTCAGTGGTGGTTGACTTCTCTTCATGTCACAGTAGGACGTCCTTTCATGCTTCCCCCTCCAGTTGCCACTGTGACCACGAACGCTTCCCTGATAGGGTAGGGGGGGCTAATTCAGGGAAAGACTTCACCTGTCATTGCAGACACTGAAGCTAACCGCTTGGCTGCTCCAATTCCCCACATAGCCAGGCTCTATAATCTTTCCCATGACACTAGTCAGATTTTGTTGGCTTCCCAGAAACCTTCCACCAGAAAATTGTATTGTAGTAAGTGGAAGAGATTTTCCATTTGGGCTTCTTCCCACAACATTAACCCTTATCAAGCGCCATTGTCTTCTATCTTACAATTCTTGACAGAAATCTTCAACAAAGGAGCAGTGGTCGCTACGGTACGAGTACAGTTATCTGCTATATCTAATTTCCATCTAGGAATTGATGGTTGGAATATTATGGCTCACCAATTGTCTAAGGCTTTTCTAAAAGGTTCCTTTCATATAAGGCCTCCAATGAAGACATCTTATTCCCCCTGGAATTTGAATTTTATGTTATCTCGTATCATTCTTCCTCCTTTTGAGCCTGCATCATCTTGTGAACTAAAATTCTTGTCATGGAAAACTATCTTCTTAGTAGCCATCACTTCAGTCTGTAGAGTGTCAGAGCTCCAAGCTCTTTCCATCAAGCCCCCTTACATGGTCTTCCATACTGACAGAGTATTTCTCAGAACTAATCCATCCTTTCTGCGTAAAGTATGTTCTGAGGTTAACATTAATCAAGTCATTGAGTTGCCAGTTTTCTTCCTAATCATAACAACAAATTGAAATATATGTTGCATAAACTCGATGTTCATAGACAACTTAGATTTTTATTTGGACAGAACCAAAGACATTAGGAAATCAGATCAGCTCTTTGTGTCCTTTTCTGAGACCAGGAAAGGTAAACCAGTTGCTAAAACAACCCTGTCTAAGTGGCTGTCGGATTGCATCACCTATACATATGCTTGTCATAAAATGCAATTATCTAGTACGGTAAAGGCTCATTTAACCAGAGCAGTTTCTACCTCGTCAGCCTTTCAAGCCAAATTGCCTTTGGATAACATCTGTGCAGCAGCCATCTGGTCTAAACCTCACACTTTTATAACTCATTACAAAGTGGATAAGGCCTCCAGGGACAGGGCTTCATTTGGTTCTACGGTTCTGAAAAGTGTACTGCCATGAGCCACCCAAGATCAGGGTGCTAGGGACGCTACCCATCAGTGATGAATGAACGTCGAGATTGAACAACTTCACATAAAGAAGTTATGTACTCACCATAACATTCCATGTGAGTTGTTCCATCTCGCCTTCATTCTCACGTCCCTCCCTCCTTCCCCCTCCTGGCTGACAGTTGACCTGGAGGCTGTCTTCATCCTGTTTTTTCAATATGTATTCATTCCTAGGTAGCATAATTATTGTACTATTATCTGGTACGCAGCAAACAAGATCTGAGGTAATTCCAGCAATGCGTTATGGGATAAGGGGTGGGGTCTCAAGCTACTGGAGAACTTTGAGCTTGCTAGTCGGCCGGCTCCAAACCCATCAGTGATGAATGAACGGCGAGATGAAACACCTCACATGGAATGTTATGGTGAGTACATAACTTCTTTTTCTTCACCTTCACTTCAAACTGGAACAGTAACCTTCTTTTAGGGTCCCGTGTCTCTTTAGGGACCAGGGAATATTGTTCCCATGTTAAGAGTATATACAGAGGAGATTGTGGGATGACTGCATCCCTGATTCAAGATATCTTCATGGTGATTTCTCTGGAATTTCACATTGGCTTGCCGTACATTAATGGATGTAGCCATTCAAGCTCCCTCATGTGACTAGAGATCCTCAAACTGCTATCCATATGATCATATGAACATATGGACATTAACTGTACAATTTCCTTGGTCTAAATATGTACATAGGACTTTAAAGACTGTTTAGGTTCTCGTATATCTTGACCACAGGAATGCGACTGTTTAAAAAGTTAACATAGTTGCAAAAACATATTGGAACTGTAGTTTAGTAGGAGTATCATAGGTTCATAGGTTCATACTAGGCTATCTGCCCGAGGGCATTTATAAGCCTAGCCAGAGTGTGTTTGGCTTTCGCCACCCATTTTAAATTAATTTTGCTATGCCCTTTTTCGAGGTTAGTATACTGTGGCTCTGTCTAACAGTGACACAGAAGTAATACCCGGGGTAAATCTACTATCTCCCATCCACTCATCAAGATTCCTCTTGAAGAGAGTCAATGAGGGACTCTGCCTAACCTGGACTGGGATTTTATTCCAGAGTGAAGGGAGCCTCTGGGTTATGAATCTGTCCCTCCAGCATGTCCTATTTATTTCAGTGCTGAGGTTCAAGTCTCTCGAGCGCGTAGCTCAATGGGATTTGGATTTTCTGAGGTGCAGCATGTCCATTAATTCCGGGTTGGACATGGCTTTATATGTCAGGCACAGATCGCCTCTGAGCAGGCGGTATGCCACTGAGTAGAGCTGGAGTTTCATTAACTGGGCAGCATATGGCATCTGTTTGAGCCCTTTGATCCTCTTGGTGAGGTACTTTTGGGGTCTTTCCAGTTGCTGCAGGTGTCTGGTAAGGTACATCCCAAAAGGGTATTGTACTCAATTATGGGCCTGATGAGGGATGAGTAAAGAGGCACGATGACCTCCCCTGATCTAGATGTGAATCCCTTCATGATTAGGTGGGCTATATAAAATGTTTTTCTAACCACTTTGGCCACATGGTTGTCAAATGAGAGATTGCTATCAACTTGGGTCCCCAGGTCCCTAATTACTTCTGTACTTAATGGATTACCACCTATGTGGTAATTTGTGGGCACTTTGTTTTTGCCAAAGGGGATGACTATACACTTTTTGGCATTTAGCTTGAGGCCATGGATCTGGCACCAGTTGTCTGTTTCTATGAGGCCCTTTTGGAGGATGCTTGTGTCGGGTGGAGAGTCAATTATGGCGCCCAGTTTGCAGTCATCTGCGAACTTGGTCAGCCACAGTCCTTCCATGTTGGCCTGTACCTCAGAGAAATATATACCGAACAAGAGAGGTCCCAGGACTGAGCCTTGTGGGATGCCACTTGTAACTGGTTTGGAGTCTGACATGGCTCCAGCAATTCTAACCATGTGGGTTCTGTCCTTGAGCCAGTTTGCAACCCATCTAGTGACATAGGGGTTTATATTTAAGCTGGTGAGCTTATCTGTAATGCCCGAGTGGGGTATTGTATCTAAGGCTTTTGCGAGGTCCAGGTAGGCTGTGTGGACCACCTTCCCCTCGTCAATGGCCTTGGTGACTGTTTCAAAGAAATCGACCAGGTTTAAGAGGCAGGATCTGCCCTTAACAAAACCAAACTGGGTAGGATCCAGTGTCTGTAGGTCCCCAATATCTTTATTTATGAGGTCCATGATGATCCTTTCCATAGCTTTGCACACCACGCTAGTCAGGCTTATGGGGCGATAGATGTTCTTCATCTCACATTGCTGCAGTCCTTACACTTGGGTAGTCCGCTGTCCTCGGTCGGCCCGAATATCAAAGTATTAGTCTGACGTCGGTCAAGGCGCTTAAGACTGACATCAGGACGTCAGGGTACAAATGCGCATGACCGACGCCATATCCTCAGTCTTTTGCCGCATGGTCCGATGCAGAAGCAGCGTTGCAAGTGCCGTTGAGTTTCAGACCGAGTCAAAGTTGGCGAATATTTAGTTTTCTTGCCTCAGTGGTTTACCGGATGTCAGAAAAAGTGAATAACTGTATTTCTTGTGGGAAGCAGATAATAGGGATTATCATACTTTGTGTATTCCTTGTTTGGGGCCTGAGCACGACGTTGTTGGGTGTCGCTGTGCTAGGTTCAATCTATTAAGCAAAGGTTAGATTGTGCCAGGTTGGTCTTCGAAGCGGTGCAATTATAATATGCCGTCGGATGCTCGACGCTTCAAGAAGCGCAAAGACAAAGCAGCTAAACCCAGGCAAGAAGAGTCGTCAGTGGAACCGGTGGTTCCGCGGAGGCTTCTCTGGAGTCCCAGGGGGAGACTTTGATATTGCAGGATGTGGCCTCTCAGGAGGCAGGTCAGGCTGAAGGGGCTTCTCAGGTTACTGTACTCCCTCCCTTCCTAGGGTGGTTAGGCCCTCTCCTTCTGTTTCCAAGGCTTCTCCCAGAGGCAGGCCAGGTTTAGCTTCTGTTGGGGTCACTCCTAGTTCTACAGGATCTGTGCCCAAGAAGCACATGCTTAAAATGGCAGAAGATTTAATTACTTTGATTAGAGGTTCTTTGCCTCCTGATAAGAGGCCTAGGGTAGAACCAGAGTTGGGGAGTTTTGAGCAGGCTTGATGTTTCAGAGTCTTCGCTGAAGACTTGCAGGAGTACTCTCCTTATTCTGATTCTGATGCAGATGATTCGACTCCTTCTGCTTCTCCTCCAGAGGATTTTTCTTTTCAGAGACTGTTCATGCCATGAGGGAACATTTTAAGTGGGAGGGTCAGGACTTCGCTGATGCCAGGAACAGGCTTGGGGAATTTTTGCCTTTACCCCAGCATAGGCCTTTGGCTATACCACCTGTTCTGGATGTTGTGGAAGATGTGTTTGCAGAGGCTTCACTTAATCCTGATTCTTTGCCTCCTGCTCCTGTTAAACCGGATAGGTATTACAGGGTGCCTGAGGCTCATAAATATCTTTATAAGAGTCCTAGGGCGGACCCAGAAACTGTTAGTCAGGGACCTAAGGGTGTCAAGGCCTCTGTTGTAAAAATCCAGTTCCTCCAGATAAAGAGGCCAGAGCTTTGGATAGATGGGGAAAGAAAGTCTATACTTCTTCCACCTTAGCTATGAGGGCTTTGAATTGCCAGTTTCACATGTTGAAATATCAAAACTATCTTCTTTCTCAATTGAAGTCTAAGGTAGATGCTCTGGCGGAAGGCATTGAGTGTAAAGAATTACAAGATTTGGTGCATGTCTCGGAACAGGTGGGTAAGCATTCTTTACAATGTGGTTTTGATGCTGTACAGGCCTCGTCTAGGGTGGCTGCCACTGGTTCAGTTCTGCACGCCTGGCTGAGGGATCAGAATTTATCTGACCATGTTAAGACAAGGATTTTGGATGCTCCTTTACAGTCTGATGTGTTGTTTGGTTCACCTGTGGAGTCAGTCTTTAAGAAAATGGAAGACAAGGCTAAGTCTATGCAGGCTGTTAAAGATTTTTTTGCAAGTTCAGGTTTAGTAGGAATTGGCCTGCTAAGGGGTGGACGATCCTTCTTATGATTCTCAGTCTAGGGGTAGATCTAGACGTGGTAGGGGCAGAGCTCAGAGTTCCTTCAGACCTAGAACGGGGAGTTCACCTGCACAGTCTTTGGGTGAGGGCAGGGGCCAGTCCTTTCGTAAACAGGCCCAATGACCTACCTTTTCAGCTGCCAGATCCTTCTTGCCTGGCAGCACCTTTGGGAGGAAGGTTGGCACTCTTCAAGGAAAATTGGAGTTTGATTACTCAAGACAGATGGGTATTGGATATCATACACCAAGGTTACAAGTTTTATTTCCATACCTTGCCTCCTTTCAAAGGCATGCCAGACGTTCCTCCTCAGCAAAGATTAGAGGCTCACAAACAAATTTCTCTGCTACTTCAAATAGGGGCCATACAACCGGTCCCTCTACCAGAAGTGGGCCTAGGATTTTATTCTCGCCTGTTCCTAGTACCAAAGAAGGGGAACACGTGGAGACCAATTTTGGATTTATCTATCCTCAACACATATCTGGACATTCCCAAGTTCAAAATGTTGACGTTACAACAGCTTTTGCCTCTGCTGGGCAAAGATCACTGGATGGTGACTCTGGATCTCAAGGAGGCTTACCTTCATGTTCCTATCAGGCTCAGTTGATGTATCTGCGGCTGGGACTTCTCATTATCAGTTCTCTGCATTGCCCTTTGGCTTATCTACTGCGCCCAGAGTGTTCACGAAAGTTCTGGCTCCAGTGATAGCTTTCTTCAGGCTACGAGGAATACAGATCTATCCTTATTTGGACGATTGCCTGATTCTGGCCCAAGAAAAGGACGAACTTCTTCATCATTTACAGTATGTGATAGCAGTGCTAAGATGCCTGGGGTATTCTGTGAACGAAATAAAGTCCAGTCTAGTACCCTCTCAGGACATGTGCTTTCTGGGTGTGAGACTGAATACAGCGTCCCAGATGGCCTTTTTGACCCCGGACAAACAAAAGAATCTTTCTCTTTACTTCCATCAATTGTCTCATCAGTCCAGGCTGACTGCAAGGACAGTCCTTCAAGCCTTGGGGTTCATGGCATCTTGTATTCTGGTGCTTCCCAATGCCAAACTGCATATGAGGAAGCTACAATGGTATCTCAAAATGTATGGACACAGCACTGCCAAGATATGGACACTGTCATTCAGATAATACCTTGCATTCAAAAGGAGTTTTTGTGGTGGGCTCAGGAATGTCACCTAAACAAGGGACTCTCTGTGACCGACCAGAGGCGAGTCAGATTCTAACGACAGATGCCTCAGACAAAGCTTGGGGAGCTCATCTAAATGGAAAGTGGGTACAAGACACGTGGCCTGCCAGACTTCAACATCTACATATCAACTTGAAGGAGATGTTAGCAGTCCAATTTGCATTAATAGCTTTCAAGGATTTACTTCTTCCAGGGCAGGTGTTGATTCTAACAGACAACACAACTGTCATGTGGTACATCAACAAGCAAGGGGAACGATTCTTATCCTCTATGCAGACAAGCAATGATTTTGTGGGAGACTGCTCTCAGTTTACAGCTGAATCTTCAGGCAAGGTTTCTGCCGGGAGCACAGAACTCCTTAGCAGATGTGTTGAGCAGACAAATTATGGATCCCCACGAGTGGAAATTGGATCCTCATGTATTTCAGAAATTGACAGTGTTATGGGGAACTCCAGACATAGATCTGTTCGCTTCTCCACTAAACTACCAGTACCAGCTGCCAAAGTTTTGCACAAAAAGGTTTCATCCCACAGCTTGGAAAGTGGATGCTCTTTCATTCAATTGGAGCAATCTTCATGTGTATGCCTTTCCACCTCTGCCTCTCCTCCCAAAGGTACTCCTGAAGGTCAGACAGGACAAGCCAAAGATGATTTTAATAGCTCCAGATTGGCCTCGACAGCACTGGTACCCATTACTGAGAAGTCTGGTACGGGAGCCTCCATGGCCTTTGCCTTCGATTCCACACCTGCTGTCTCAGGAGAACAGTCATTTACTCAATGTCAAACTTCACTCTCTACATCTAACAGCCTGGCATATTCTGTTTTAAACCCTGGAGGGTCTCAGCTTCCACAGCAAGTTTTGAATGTTATTTTGGAGGCCAGAAGGCCTAGTACAAGGAAAGTGTACGCAGATAAATGGAAGAGATTTTTATTTTGGAGTACAGCAAAGGAATTTGATGTTTCTAAGCCTAATTTAAGTGTGGCTCTTCAATATCTTACTGAGTTACTGGACAAAGGTTTGTCCTTCTCTTCTATTAAGGTTCATGCTGCAGCAATTTCTGCTCACTATGACTGTGACCCACCATTGTTTTCTCATCCTTTGTTTAAGCAATTCCTTAGAGGGGCAAAGAATATAAGAGAGCTCCTACTCCTGCTTGGGATCTCAGTTTTGTGTTGGAGAAACTCACTCTACAACCTTTTGAGCCTGCAGCTACTGCCGAGTTGAAATATTTATCATGGAAGACTGCTTTTTTGGCCATTACCTCTGCGAAGGGTTTCTGAATTACAGGCCCTTATGGCGGTTGAGCCTTTCTTAATTTTCCATAAGGATAGGGTATCTTTGCACTAATCCTTCCTTTATGCCTAAAGTGGTTTCTAGTGTGGCTTTAAACCAAACTATTCATTTGCCTACTTTTTATGCAAACCCCAAAATAAAGGGGAAAAGATTTTGCACACTTTGGATATACACAGGCAGTTGCGATATTATTTGAGCAGAACTAAAGGGTTCAGGCAGTCTCAGCAGTTATTTGTTTCATTTGCTTTGGGTTCTCAGGGCAAGCCTGTGTCAAAACAAACTATTTCTAAGTGGATTGGGTTTTGTATTGCTTTCTGTTATTCCCATCATGGTAAGGTGATTCCAGCTGGGATTAGGCCTCATTCCACTAGGGCTACTGCCACTTCTACAGCTTTTTAAGGGGTGGCAACTAAAGATATTTTGGAGGCAGCTACTTGGAGTTCAGTGCATACTTTCTCTAAGCATTACCACCTTCCACTTTACTCTAAATCTAGGGCTGGTTTTGCCACTGCAATTTTACAGGGCATTTTGGCAGCACCTAATGCTTTATAGTTTTGCCATCCTCCCTTACCTCTGCTTTGGGATTCTACCCAAGTGTAAGGACTGCAGCAATGTGAGATGAAGAACATAGTACAGTTTTGTACCTACCATAAATGTAGATGTTCGAAGATCCACATTGCTGCAGTCCACCCTCCTTCCCCTGTAGTTAGAGGCGGTTGTGTGGTTTGGGTTGTGAATATTGTGGATATTGTATATATTGTACATATGATTAGTGCAAGGGTGGTTGGTTGTTTTTTGCTGTCTTTTGGTTTTGACCTTTCTTTTTAGGGTCTTCTGACATCTGGGGCAAGAAAAGACTGAGGATATGACGTCGGTCATGCGCATTTGTACCCTGACGTCCTGATGTCAGTCTTAAGCGCCTTGACCGACGTCAGCCTAATACTTTGATATTCGGGCCGACCGAGGACAGCGGACTACCCAAGTGTAAGGACTGCAGCAATGTGGATCTTCGAACATCTACATTTATGGTAGGTACAAAATTGTACTTTTCCAGGATCCGTTGAGGCATCACCTTTGTGGAGTGGGACCACTGTTGCTGTATGCCACTCTTTGGGTACATATCCTGTAGTAAGGCTGAGATTGAACAGTAGTTTTATGTTTGGGTTTAGCTCTTCTTGGAGTTCATGTAGGACGCAGCCCGGGACACCGTCTGGTCCCATTGATGCTGTGTTTTTTTGCTTTGGAGAGGGCGGCTCTTACCTGAGCATCTGAGATGTTAGGGGGGCAGCACTCTGCTGGGATAGATATTTGCCCTTTTGGTGGGAAGGGGGGGAGAAGTTTCCGCTGAACCTGTCAGCTAGGATGTTGGCAATGTCTGTGGGTTCGGTGTATTTTGAGGCAATGTTACAGCTGCCTCATGTACACAGAGCAGCCGGGACACCATCTGGTCCCATTTATGCTTTGGAGGTCTCTGCTGCTTACTTAATCTGTGAGGAACACAACACTCAAAGAACAAGTTATGTAAACGTAAAGCACCAGAGGGTCAGTCATACAAGTGCAATTTATTTTGCCAGTAGAAAGACTGTCAGATTTTACAATTTAGTGCCTCTGCTTTTATATGTACAGATTTTACAGCTGAGTGCCTCTGCTTTTATATATACAATCCTTCTTTCTAAGTTACACTTCCCAATAGAAAAGTGCTTACTAGTCAGATATATTTTAGCTTTGTCCTTCAATGGTTTTGTAGCTCTTTCTCTAAAGTTACTGTTACAAACATGACATCTTTCTATTACAGTAACATTTATTTTTAAACAAGGTACAGAGTTTCAACTGCAGAATTGCTGTCTAAAGCATTTAATTTGTGTTATTTATCCAGCTTTTATATTATATAAGTCACTAATTTTATTTGTTACTTCGTGAAAAAATTATATTAATTAATTTGACATCTGTCTACTTGTGCTATATAGTAAGTAACAATTAATGAGAAATAATTTGCAGTATAAACATAGCAAATACAACAGATGATGTAGAGCTTAATATAATCAGATATTTGTTGCACACTTGTAGCAAGTCTGCGGTAAACTGTGATATATTTTTAGACAGCACACAGAAACAACATGCTTCTGTCCCTTATATACATTTCAGTTTTCATAATTTAATTACACTTTATATTTTTTTATCTTTTCACATGTTTAGAAATAAGTGTGGGTAGATATACTCCAAACCAAGTGTCACGAGAGGCGATACTGCCAGCCCAGCTGTCTGGAATTTTGTAAATAATTATATGTCATTGGTGAATATTGAAATGATTTGTGTAAGAATTGTATGTTATATGTATATCAAACTGCTGCTACAGGAGTGTGTGTTGAAAATATATTTTGTAAAGTACTGAGCATAAAGATTTATCCACAGTGTACCCAGCTGGAAGAGAACAGAAATGTGCATACACTATTGTAACTGTTTAAATGTATATATTTTAACAATGGAAACTGGAACATAGGAGGTTAACTTAAAAAAAAATAGCTGTAATTAAATTAATTTATGGCCAGGCCATAAAAAGATGATATCATTCAGTTTCAGTGCAGTAACAGACACAATGTCTAGAAATAGGGAACTTTCTGTATTGTCTTGAAAGAGTTTTATTGTTTTATGACTTTCAGTAAGTAACAAGATCTGAGGAGAAGCTCTTTTGTGTGTATTTTCACATGTAGATGCCAAATACTGCTAGCTTTCAGCAGTGGGGGTTTTACCTGGGATAGAGTCAGATGACAAGAAATTATGTCATTCTGCAAGCTATCCCAGCAGTAATATTTGAGATATTAATTTGGGAAGTCTCTGAGAGAGAGATAACATTCTGTATTTTGTCTTCGATGTGGCAACATCAAGATCTACTTACCACATCTGCCTTGCTGCTCTAATTAAGTAAGTGTACTAAGGTATAGTAATTCTCTTAGATATAGTCAGGAATATAGCAAAGCTTAGCTTAGATATTTTCTTTATTTATTTGAGACTGTCCTGCAATATTGTTTTAAATATTTGTTGTGACTTTGAACTCTGTTACTATGATTATATACTGAGTATTTTCTTGTTCTTTTATTTATTATTAAATATATTTAAACCTTTCATTGTGGCTGATCTGTCTAGAGATATTTAAGTTCTGATAGTACTTGCATATTTATTTGGTGACACTGTTTGTTGCTTTTTCAGGTATAGTACCAGTAATGTTGTAAGTCAACTGTATATTTCAGCTTCTTTTTTTTTCTTCATATCTATAATCTTGCCTTTACATATGGCATTACTGTGTTTTTGACTGCAACTGTTAGTCTGTGCATGCAAGTAGCTAAATATGCCTTTTCCTTATGGATTACAGGTGTTGATGGATATAGGTTCAATTCCCCAATGGGTTGTGTAATGTGACGTAATTGTTACTTTGGGATGGCTATACCTGCTCATAACATATAATGCCTGTAACAAAGCCATGGTAATGATATGTCTCATCTGCATTTTTTCATTGTGCCTGTACCTTTCTCTTCCCTACCCTCTTTCTTGCTGTCCTTTCTATTACATACATTTTGAGGCTTTATTATTTTGTTTCCCTACTTTTATTTTACACTTATATGCAGCAGAATCAAGACCTGGACTCATTCCTTCTGCAAGGCCTGTCAGCCTACCACCACAACCTGTACCTCTACTCAGAACAGGTGGCTCTTAAGCTGTCACAGTCACAGCCACACCTCCTTTTGCACCTGCAGTGGACATGCCCTGCATTGGACAGTGGTGCTCTTATTCTTGCCAGTAGCAGTGAGAAAAGAGTTGACAGCTTTATCAGCCATTTGCATTTGATGGGTATAGTGGAGAAGATCATTGACAGGAGACTAGAGGACTGCATTTGCTAGTAGTAGAACCTCCTCTGGTGGCGAGTAAACTCCCACTGAGTTGTGGCTGTTGAGATTGCAGCTTTAAATGTGTCTATCCCTGACCCTGTCTGTTGTCCAGTCCTCCCCATCACCACTGTCTTTCATCTGTTTCTGTGTTTTTGTGCCCCTACAACCTACCCTAACCCTTTTTCACTCCTCTTACTTCCCTTACTTCCTCCTCCAGCTTACCTTTTCATCATATCTATATATCTCTATCTATATGTGTATGTATATGTATATGTGTGTATATATATATATATATATATATATATATATATATATATATATATATATATATATATATATATATATACACACACATATATATTTATATATACATATATATATGTATATATATATATATATATATATATATATATATATATATATATATATATATATATACACATATATATATCAAATGGACACCTGGCCAAAAAAAAAAAAATTCCCCACCCTCTCAACTTCTGTCCTGTTTGCACCCTAGGGTTTTACCATATGTTTTGCCCTCTTCTTGCTTCCTCGTTTTCAACATTTTCCTATATCCCCATTTCTAGCCTTTTATTTGGTCAAAAAATAGATCAGATTTAAATCATGGGGGTTATAAGCTTCCACATTACTTTTCCTTTGTAATGCTGCTTTAAACATGGGATCACACAGGTCCTCATCAACATGCACATACTATGAATGAGCACTACTTATGTTCTGCCTGTCCTGCAGCCTCAGTTTAGTACCAGATGTTCTTCTCACAGACCCTGCTGCAGCACCAAGTGGGATATTTAATGAGCTTACTTCCTCATGTTGGTTATTCCTGATAATTCTTTCTAAGCATTGGGCCTTGTCACACAAATATGATAAACAGTGATGGATTGTGAGTGACTGTGCCTGCAATCTTCCTGAATGCAGTGGAATTTGCATAGATGTATCATCTGGCACTATCAGTGGATGTGTTTTTGTGATTCACCCCATGTTACAATATTTGTTTGATGTAACATCTGTCTAAGCTGGACCAAGAACCATATTTCATATACTACAGTTTATTCTGTCTTATTTTTATTACATTGATGAGTCCACATGCAGATATTTCTCCAGATATTTGCCCTTGACCGATATTCTGTGGTATCTTGCTCTAAGGTTCATAGGTAGGTACTAGGCTATCTACCCGAAGGCATTTATAAGCCTAGCCGGAATGTGTTGGCGTTCACCGCCCCCTTAGATTAGTTCCCTGTGCCTCTGTCCAATAGAGCCATTGAAGTGATCCGCGGGGTAAACTTTCTGTTTCCTATCCACTCGTCAAGGTTTCTCTTGAAGAGGGTTTGCGAGGAGCTCTGCCTAATGTAGATTGAAATCTTGTTCCAGAGCATGGGAAGTCTCTGGGATAGGAATCTATCTCTCCAGCACCTCCTATTTATTGTTATGGTGAGGTTTAGATCCCTAGAGAGTGTGGCTCGAGGGGATATGGTTTTCTTTAGATGGAGCATGTCCATCAATTCTGGGTTGGACATGGCCTTGTATGTCAGGCAGAGATCACCTCTGAGTAGGCAGTATGCAACCGAGTACAGCTGGAGTTTCTTCAGTCGTGCTGCATAGGACATCTGTTTGAGGCCAGTGATCCTCTTGGTGAGGTACTTCTGTGGTCTTTCCAACTGTTGCAGGTGTCTTGTAAGGTACATCCCAAATGGGGCATTGTACTCGATGATGGGTCTGATGAGTGATGCTTAGAGGGGCATAATGACCTTTTTTGATCTGGATGTAAACCCTTTTGTGATTAGGTGGACCACATAGAAGGATTTTGTAACTACTTTGGCAATGTGATTATCAAAGGAGAGGTTACTATCTACTTGGGTCCCCAGATCCCTTATTATGTCTTCCGTATTTAGGGGGCTACCACCTATGTGATAGTTTGTGGGTACTTTGTTTTTTCCAAAGGGGATGACTATGCACTTTTTGGCATTTAGCTTGAGGCCATGGTTTTGACACCAGGCATCTTTCTCAGTGAGACCCTTTTGAAGGATGTCTGTGTCCGCCGGAGAGTCAGTTATAGCCCCTAGTTTGCAGTTGTCTGTGAACTTGGTCAGCCATAGTCCTTCTGTGCTTGCCTGTACCTCTGAGAAGTATATGCCGAACAGGGGTGGTCCTAGGACTGAGGCCTGGGGAACACCACTTGTAACTGGTTTAGAGTTAGACCTAGCTCCCGCAACTCTTACCATGTGGGTTCTGTCCGTGAGCCAGTTGGCAACCCATCTCGTGAAGTAGGGGCTTATGTTCAGGCTGGTGAGCATGTCTATAATACCTGAATGGGGAATGGTGTCGAAGGCCTTTGCAAGGTCTAGCTAGGCTGTGTGTACCACCTTTCCCTCATCTGTAGCTTTGGTAACTGTCTCAAAGAAGTCCACCAGGTTTAGGAGGCATGGTCTGCCCTTAACAAAGCCGAACTGGGTAGGGTCCAGTGTTTGGTGGTTTCCAATGTCTCTGTTTATGAGATCCATGATGATGTGCTCCATAGCCTTGTAGACCAAGCTAATCAGGCTTATAGGGCAATAGTTCCCGGGGTCTGTTGTGGCTCCACCTTTGCTGAGCGGAATAACTGTTGCTGTGCGCCATTCTATGGGCACATAGCCTGTGGAGAGGCTGAGTTTGAACAGTGTGTTTATGTGAGGGGTTAGTTCATCTTTGAGCTCATGTAGGACGTAGCCTGGGGCACTGTCTGGTCCCATTGATGCTGTGTTTTGGCTTTGGAGAGGGCTGTTTTAACCTGAGTGTCTGTGATGTCAGGGGCACTACATTCTTCTGGTATGGTTATAGGCCCTTTTGGGGGTGGGGGGTGAAGTTTGCACTGAACCTGTCTGCTAGGATGTTGCCGATATCGGTTGGTTCAGTGTATTTTGTGTCATTCTGCACTAACTCCGAGCAGATCTGAGAATTGCCAGTTAGATTCTTGACATAGCTAAAGAATGCCTTGTGGTTATCTTTGGAGTCCTTGGTAATTTTTCTTTCGACGCTAGCCTTGGAGGATTTTATGAGGGATCGTAGTTTCTTCCTGATACTGATCAGGGATGTCTTCCCTTCTTGGGATTTTACTCTTTTCTGCACTAATTTCCTCCTTCTATTGTATAGCTTGTTTATGGCAGGGGTCCACCTGACTGGTTTCCTTTTCTTGGAGTAGTGAGTCTTGGTTTTGCTTGGGATAGCATGATCCATGCATTCTTGTAGGTGCCCGTAGAGTGCATTAGTAAAGGATTTTGCAGTTTGGACAGCGTTATCCTTTGGCATGGGGGCTGTGAAACTTTCCACCTCGGTCTTAAGTAACGTGAAGTTTGCTTTTGAAAAGTTTTTCATGGTGGTTTCTTTGACTGGGGGTGGGAGCGGAATGTGGATATCCAGAGTGATTAGTTTATGGTCAGATCTAACCAGCAAGGGGTTGATCTCTGGGTGGAACACTGGTCGCCCATGTTGGTGATGACCAGGTCCAATATGTTGTCACTTCTGGTGGGGGGGTGTTGACCAGTTGATCCAGGGCATTTGAGTTTATAAATTCTAGGAAATGTTGGGCAAGGGAGTTAGTACTTGAGTAGTTCTCCCAGTTAATGTTTGGGTAATTGAAATCACCCACTATCAGGGTGTTTGGTAGGACCTTTATATTTCCCAATGTTTCCAGAAATGCGGAGTGGGGGACCTGGGACATGATGGGGGATCTGTAGCAAGCTATAATTTGAATTGCAGTTTTGCCCTTTGCTAGTTGCACGTGGATGATCTCTGAAGCATAGTGCTGTGCCACTAACCTGGAGGTGTGGGTATCCTTGATGAATATGGATACGCCCCCACCTTTTGTATTTCGGTCCGGGTTTTGTGCCTGAAATGCATGGTATGAGTTGTAGCCTGGTAGTGCTGGGGTGCTCTCTGGAGCCTTAAATCAGGTTTCTGTTACTGCACATATATCGATTTTCTCCATACTGAGGAGTGCCTCGAGTGTGTGCATTTTGAGGTTTAGACCTCTGGCACTGAGTAGCATTACCTTCAGTTTTTTGTTGCTTGTGCTATTTATGGCAGTGGGTTTGTCTTTTGAGCCTTGCCTAAAAAAGGCACTATGGGGGTGGCAAGAGCCTTAGCCAGTATTCGAAAGCCTAAGGGTGACAGTACAAGCCATCTCTAGGGAAGCAGCGTGGCTTGTCGGTCATGTCATCCCAGGCTGACAGACACTGGATCCCCTTTGAATGACATCAGAAGCTTAGCCAATTGTTGAAATTGATAATTATTTCTTTATACTATGGTATCATTCTTGGTGAGGTCAGGATGTTACTCAGGGTCAGGGTCATACATGCCTGGGCTACATGATCAGAGAGCTCATCCATGTCTCTTTTCATGTAGTCCAGGGAGGTACAGCTCAGGTCATTCACAACAGCATGGACAATGACATAGTCATGTTTGTACTTGTTCTGGAGTGACCTGAGTGCTTGTGTTACTTGGCGGATCCTGGCACCTGACAGGCAGCTAACAGTAACCTTCTCCTTGTTCAGCCTAGTGAGTGGGACGTCAGTGTGCCTGACTATAGAGTCACCTCTTACTAGTGTGTTGGGTATGTTATTTTGCCTTAAGGGCTGTGATTGCTTGGCACACTAGTTTTGTGGAGTATGTGTTTCATGATTTGTGTTGGGGGGTGGAGGTTGCTTGGATGTCTGCTTTGGAGGTCTCTGTTGCTTTTACAGATTTTTATTTAGAGCCTCCGAGTATGTTTTCATGTATTTATGTGTGTTTTTTACCAGTGCTGGTTTCCTAGGTCTGTGTGAGACTGGTGGTGTGATGCAAGTAATTCCCTTCTCCTCTTGACTGTCTGGTCCAGTCTTGGGTTGAGAGAGCTTAGACTCCAGTTTAGTTGTATAATTGCATCTTTCTCATGTATTAGCGTTAGGTGGTAGGAGGAGAGGGTTGTCTGTGTACATGAGGCAGTTGTAACATTGCCTCAAAATGGCCAGATTCAGCAGTTGGATCGGCGAGTACACCTGAAACTGCCCTTTGGACATGCCTGGATAGGTACAGTGAACTGTTTTACTGATTGGCTAGTAAGGTCGAATAGAGAGCCTTGTCCTTCTGTACAGTATAGGGGGGGGGGGGGTCTAGTGCTAAGGCTTATTAGTGCTTGCTATGAGTTTTGAGCAAGTGCCGGGCTGAGAAGTGCATGGTTTGAGTGTTTAAGCTGAAAGTTTGTCTCGTTCCAAGGGAAAATTTGAAGAGTACACTTTGTGGAGCCGGGAATAGTTATACCCTAGCTAACTGGCGGTGCCCAGCTCGCAAAATCGCGCAATTGCAGGTTTTGTAGCAGGGAAATTAAATAGATAGAAATTAGCCCAAAATGGCCAATAAACTACTAATTTCTGGGCTGAAACCACTCCTCCAGGGACAGATAGGCTGCTCAAAGCTCCCCTCTGTCACAGGTGAACAGAGAAACTTCCTTCTATCCAAGTAAGGTATGGGCAAACACAGAAACTTGTAACACAGCCCTGAATTCACCACTAACTTGAAAACTGGACTATACTAGCTTAGAAAGGTGGGAAAACAAGTATTGTTTTTGTTTTTTTTTTTTTTTTTCAGAAAATAAAGCAGATACAATCAAAAAAACACTTTAAATGCATAGAAATGGCATTTGAAATACACTTGAGTGTGTAGCCTACAACAGTTAAACAGGTAATTTCTTAATCTTACATTGACATCTTCCTTATATGCTTTTGTGTTCCAATATATCATGGTGAAAGGCTATAACTTCACTTGCAATATTGTTCATATCTTGTCTCAGTGTTTTTGGTGGAATATATATTGGAGCTGGTATAATTCTTAAGCCATTTCATCAAGCTCTCGCCACTGTAAACCTTCCCTACATAAGCTTCATTCGTTCCTAAATCTTTATTCCAGTACCCATCATATTAATAATAAAACTCTTTTTTTTTTTTGCTCTTCTCCTATTCTGATAAATAAACCCATCCAAGTGTTCTTTACAAAACTTTCATGTTCTTTATAATTCATGAGTGTTTCTTGTAACATTATTATATGCATTCCCATTGTAAATATAATTATCCTTTCCTGGTTTTTCTTGTTCAACAACCCATTATCGTTCCTCACTAATAAGTCAATTTTTGACACAATAAAGTTTATATTTTATTCTACTTAAATATATTTTTTGTCTTCTGGGCATAATGAAATGGTTCTTAATAGTCTGATGTTCTTCATCTCACATTGCTGCAGTCCTTACATATGGGTAGTCCGCTGTCCTCGGTCGGCCCGAATACCAAAGTATTAGGCTGATGTCGGTCAAGGCGCTTGAAACTGACATCAGGACGTCAGGGTACAAAAGCGCATGACCGACGTCATATCCTCAGTCTTTTTTGCCGCATGGTCCGATGCAGAAGCAGCGTTGCAAGTGCCGTTCGGCGTTCTGAAATTTTCGAGTTCGAGTTTCAGACCGAATCCAAGTTGGCTAAGTACCCGTTGGGGATTATTTTGTTTTTTCTTGCCTCAGTGTAGTACGGATGTCAGAAAAAGTGAATAAGTGTATTTCTTGTGGGAAACAGATACCGCATAGGGATTATCATTCTTTGTGCATTCCTTGTTTGGGGCCTGAGCACGTAGTCGGGTGTCGCTTTGTGCTAGGTTCAATAAGCGCACTGTTAGCGAAGGTTAGATTGTGCTAGGCTGGTCTTCGTAAGCGGTGCAATTACAATATG
This sequence comes from Protopterus annectens, assembly GCF_019279795.1. Classification (NCBI taxonomy): domain Eukaryota; kingdom Metazoa; phylum Chordata; order Ceratodontiformes; family Protopteridae; genus Protopterus; species Protopterus annectens. Next base: position 436,655,347 of record NC_056748.1, read on the forward strand.
CCGCCGGATTCTCCGGCCGCTCGAAGAAGCGCAAAGACAAAACAGTTAAACCCAGGCAAGATGAGTCGTCCGTTTCGGACGCCGGTTCTTTAGAGGCTTCAGTGGAACCGGTGGGTCCGACGGAGACTTCTTTAGAGTCTCAGGGGGAGACTTTAATTTTGCAGGATGTGGCCTCTCTTGAGGCAGGGCAGGCTGAAGGGGCTTCTCAGGTTACTGTACTCCCCTCCCTTCCCAGGGTGGTTAGGCCCTCTCCTTCTGTTTCCAAGGCTTCTCCCAGGGGCAGGCCAAGTTTAGCTACTGTTGCTGTCACTCCTAGTTCAGCAGGGTCTGTGCCTAAGAAGCACATGCTTAAAATGGCAGAAGATTTGATTACTCTGATTAGAGGTTCTTTGCCCCCTCCTGATAAGAGGCCTAGGGTGGAGCCAGAGTTGGGAAGTTTTGAACAGGCTTCAGATGTTTCAGAGTCTTCGGCTGAAGACTTGCAGGAGTACTCTCCTTATTCTGATTCTGATGTAGAAGATTCCACTCCTTCTGCTTCTCCTCCAGAGGATTTTTCTTTTTCAGAGACACTTCACTCTATGAGGGAGCATTTTAAGTGGGAAGGTCAAGACTTCTCTGATTCTCGGAAAAGGCTTAGGGAATTTTTGCTTTTACCTCAGCATAGGCCCTTAGCTATACCACCTGTTCTGGATGTTGTGCAGGATGTGTTTTCAGAGGCTTCGCTTAATCCTGATTCTCTGCCTCCTGCCTGTTAAACCAGATAGGTATTACAGGGTGCCTGAGGCTCATAAATATCTTTATAAGAGTCCTATGGCGGACCCAGAAACTATTAGTCAGGGACCCAAGGGTGTCAAGGCCTCTGTTGTAAAAAATCCGGTTCCTCTAGATAAAGAGGCCAGAGCTTTGGATAGATGGGGAAAGAAGGTCTATACTTCTTCTACCTTAGCAATGAGGGCTTTGAATTGCCAGTTTCATATGTTGAAATATCAAAACTTTTTTCTTTCTCAATTGAAATCTAAGGTGGATGCTCTGGCAGAAGGCATTGAGTGTAAAGAATTACAAGATTTGGTGCATGTCTCTGAGCAGATTGGTAAGCATTCTTTACAATGTGGTTTTGATGCTGTGCAGGCCTCGTCTAGGGTGGCTGCCACTGGTTCAGTTCTTCGCAGGCACGCCTGGCTGAAGGATCAGAATTTTTCTGACCATGTTAAAACAAGGATTTTGGATGCTCCTTTGCAGTCTGAAGTGTTGTTTGGTCCACCTGTGGAATCAGTCTTGAAGAAAATGGAGGACAAGGCTAAGTCTATGCAGACTGTTAAGGATTTTTTGCAAGTTCAGCCTCCAAAGTTTAGTAGGAATTGGCCTGCTAAGGGGTGGACGATCCTTCTTATGATTCTCAGTCTAGGGGTAGATCTAGACGTGGTAGGGGCAGAGCTCAGAGTTCCTTCAGACCTAGAACAGGGAGTTCACCTGCACAATCTTCGAGTGAGGGTAGGGGCCAGTCCTTTCGTAAACAGGCCCAATGACCTACTTTTCAGCTGCCAGATCCCTCTTGCCTGGCAGCACCTTTGGGAGGAAGGTTGGCACTTTTCAAGGAAAATTGGATTTTAATTACCCAAGACAAATGGGTACTGGATATCATACACCGAGGTTACAAGTTTTATTTCCATACCTTGCCTCCTTTCAAAGGCATGCCAGACGTCCCTCCTCAGCAAAGACTAGAGGCTCACAACCAAATTTCTCTTCTACTTCAAATAGGAGCTATACAACCGGTCCCTCTGCCAGAAGTGGGCCTAGGATTTTATTCTCGCCTGTTTCTAGTACCAAAGAAAGGGGACACGTGGAGACCCATTTTGGACTTATCTATCCTCAACACATATCTGGACATTCCCAAGTTCAAAATGTTGACGTTACAGCAGCTTTTACCTCTGCTGGGCAAAGATCACTGGATGGTGACTCTGGATCTCAAGGAGGCTTACCTTCATGTTCCTATCAGGCCCAGTTGCAGGAAGTATCTGCGTTTTCAGGCTGGGACTTTACATTATCAGTTTTCTGCATTGCCCTTTGGCTTATCTACTGCCCAGAGTGTTCACGAAGGTTCTGGCTCCAGTGGTAGCTTTCTTCAGGCTAAGAGGAATACAAATCTATCCTTATTTGGACGATTGCCTGATTCTGGCTCAAGGAAAGGACGAACTTCTTCATCATTTACAGTATGTGATGGCAGTGTTAAGATGCCTAGGGTATTCTGTGAACGAAATAAAGTCCAGTCTAGTACCCTCTCAGGACATGTGCTTTCTGGGTGTGAGACTGAATACAGCATCCCAGATGGCCTTTTGACCCCGGACAAACAAAAGAATCTTTCTCTTTATTTCCATCAATTGTCTCGTCAGTCCAGGCTGACTGCAAGGACAGTCCTTCAAGCCTTGGGGTTCATGGCATCTTGTATTCTGGTACTTCCCAATGCCAAACTGCATATGAGGAAGCTACAATGGTATCTCAAAAATGTATGGACGCAACACTGCCAAGATATGGACACTGTCATTCAGATAATACCTTGCATTCAAAAGGAATTTTTGTGGTGGGCTCAGGAATGTCACCTAAACAAGGGACTCTCTGTGACCCGACCAGAGGCGAGTCAGATTCTAACGACAGATGCCTCAGACAAAGCTTGGGGAGCTCATCTAAATGGAAAATGGGTACAAGACACGTGGCCTGCCAGACTTCATCATTTACATATCAACTTGAAGGAGATGTTAGCAGTCCAATTTGCATTGATAGCTTTCAAGGATTTACTTCTTCCAGGGCAGGTGTTGATTCAAACAGACAACACAACTGTCATGTGGTACATCAACAAGCAAGGGGGGACACATTCATATCCTCTATGCAGACAAGCAATGATTTTGTGGGAGACTGCTCTGAGTTTGCAGCTAAATCTTCAGGCAAGGTTTCTGCCAGGAGCACAGAACTCCTTAGCAGATGTGTTGAGCAGACAAATTATGGATCCCCACGAGTGGAAATTGGATCCTCATGTATTTCAAAAATTGACAGTGTTATGGGGAACTCCAGACATAGATCTGTTCGCTTCTCCACTAAATTACCAGCTGCCAAAGTTTTGCACGAAAAGGTTTCATCCCACAGCTTGGAAAGTGGATGCTCTCTCATTCAATTGGAACAATCTTCACGTGTATGCCTTTCCACCACTGCCTCTCCTCCCAAAGGTACTCCTGTAGGTCAGACAGGACAAGCCAACCATGATTTTAATAGCTCCGGATTGGCCTCAACAGCACTGGTACCCATTACTGAGAAGTCTGGTACGGGAGCCTCCATGGCCTTTGCCTTCGATTCCACACCTGCTGTCTCAGGAGAACAGTCATTTACTCAATGTCAAACTTCACTCTCTACATCTAACAGCCTGGCATATTCTGTTTTAAACCCTGGAAGGTCTCAGCTTCCACAACAAGTTTTGAATGTTATTTTGGAGGCCAGAAGGCCTAGTACAAGGAAAGTTTACGCAGATAAATGGAGGAGATTTTTAATTTGGAGTACAGCAAAGGACTTTGATGTTTCTAAACCTAACTTAAGTGTTGCTCTCCAATATCTTACTGAGTTATTGGACAAAGGTTTGTCCTTCTCCTCTATAAAGGTTCATGCTGCAGCAATTTCTGCTCACTATGACTGTGACCCACCATTATTTTCTCATCCTTTGTTTAAGCAATTCCTTAGAGGGGCAAAGAATATAAGACCCCCGCGTAGAGCTCCTACTCCTGCTTGGGATCTCAATTTTGTGTTGGAGAAACTCACTCTACAACCTTTTGAGCCTGCAGCGACTGCCGAGTTGAAATATTTATCATGGAAGACTGCTTTTTTGTTGGCCATTACATCTGCGAGAAGGGTTTCTGAATTACAGGCCCTTATGGCGGTTGAGCCTTTCTTAATTTTCCACAAGGATAGGGTGTCTTTGCGTACTAACCCTTCCTTTATGCCTAAAGTGGTTTCTAGTGTGGCTTTAAACCAAGCTATTCATTTGCCTACTTTTTATGCAAACCCCCAAAATAAAGGGGAGAAGATTTTGCACACTTTGGATATACACAGACAGTTGCGATATTATTTGAACAGAACTAAAGGGTTCAGGCAGTCTCAGCAGTTGTTTGTTTCATTTGCTTTGTGTTCTCAGGGCAAACCTGTTTCAAAACAAACTATTTCTAAGTGGATTGGTTTTTGTATTGCTTTCTGTTATTCCCATCATGGTAAGGAGATTCCAACTGGGATTAGGCCTCATTCCACTAGGGCTACCGCCACTTCTACAGCTTTTTTAAGGGGGGTGGCTACTAAGGATATTTTGGAGGCAGCTACTTGGAGTTCAGTGCATACTTTCTCTAAGCATTACCACCTTCCACTTTACTCTAAATCTAGGGCTGGATTTGCCACTGCAATTTTACAGGGCATTTTGGCAGCTCCTAATGCTTTATAGTTTTGCCATCCTCCCTTACCTCTGCTTTGGGATTCTACCCATATGTAAGGACTGCAGCAATGTGAGATGAAGAACATAGTACAGTTTTGTACCTACCATAAATGTAGATGTTCGAAGATCCACATTGCTGCAGTCCAATTTACTCCCTCCTTCCCTCTGTAGTTAGAGGTGGTTGTGTGGTTTGGGTTGTAAATATTGTAAATATGGTTAGTGCAGGGGTGGTTGGTTGTTTTTGCTGTTTTTTGGCTTTGCCCTTTCTTTTTAGGGCCTTCTGACATCTGGGGCAAGAAAAGACTGAGGATATGACATCGGTCATGCGCTTTTGTACCCTGACGTCCTGATGTCAGTTTTAAGCGCCTTGACCGACGTCAGCCTAATACTTTGGTATTCGGGCCGACCGAGGACAGCGGACTACCCATATGTAAGGACTGCAGCAATGTGGATCTTCGAACATCTACATTTATGGTAGGTACAAAACTGTACTTTTCTGCTATTGTTTGGTCACTTTATATATTTTTGTGTAGTATTGCCCACCAGAACTTGATCTCTTATTTTCATTTAAACAACACATACCTCCCCACAAAAAAAACACAGCATATTAACTATGCACATATTTTATTGATAGTAGAGCAGACACTCTGTTGAATCAGTAAAGTCTGTATTTTTTTTCAACTCAAATGAACAGTGAAGTATTCATTTGTCTAAAGAACAAGTATAAATCACTAATCTGTTTATTTCACTTGCCCACAGCTATCAATTTAAGTATCTTATTTCTGAAGCTGTCCCTCTATTCTTGTGCTGCAAGAATGTCCTATTGCTTCTGGAGAAAGGAGGTGAGGTCTAAGGATGAGTACTGGCATGGAGTAAATTGATTCTAAGGTTGTCTACCTTCTTTCGTTTAATATAGTTATTACTTCAGGTCTGTGTTCCTTCCTGCTGCTTATTCACTCCTACAGGTGGTGCACACTTTCAAAAACATTTCCCTTTAGCTTCATTAGATATCTCCAATGCTTCAGTTGTTTCCAAAAGATCAAACCTGTTGACTGTCTAGATACAGAGGCTCCATCCTCATGTAATCAGTCATGGCTTGTCAAGAAAGGCAAGTTGCGTTCTAGAAGCACTAAAGTCAGAATTAATAAATGTGACCTTAAAACAATATGCAGTGTCAAACAGTTATTTTCTTACTGATACTTTCTTTCAATCGTTTTAACTTAACTTTTAGTGCGCAGTTTGCATTTTACGATGTCCTTCATGGATGCATCTGCAGTCATAACAAGTGGGTTGTCCTGTCGTCAGGCAGCCCTTCAGTCGGCCGGATTCCAAAGTCCGGGTCCGGCTTCGGCTGATGTCGCACTCCACCCGACGTCATCTCTGTTGGTCTTCGGGTATAAAGGCATCAGCCGACGCCATTTTCCTCAGTCTTTCTTGCCGCGTGGCGCCCGAAGCAGAAGCTGTTCGCAAGTGCCGGTCGGTCGGATCCAGAGATTACTTCTACCGAATACTACCAAGACTTCTAAAGCTAAGTACCCGTTGGGACTCTTTCTTGCCTCAGCCGATGTCAGAAAAAGTTAACAATTGTTTAAACTGTGGGAAACAAATACCTCATAAAGATTTCCACTCTTACTGTCTGCCTTGTTTAGGCCCAGCCCACGGCGTAGCAGCCTGTTCGCCTGTGCTTCTTTCAACCGACGAGCGCTTAGGCGCCGGTCGGAGTTTGCAGAACAGTTTTTCGGTTCTGATTTTGCGTACATTATGCCGCCGGATCCTCCGACTACCCAATCTAGCAAAAACGAAGATAAAGACCGACACTTTCGCGGTCCGCGGTTTCGGCGAAACCATGGTCAAACAAATCATGAGTGTCTCGGTTTCGCCGAAACCGAGAAAACTGAACAAAGTACAGCTGAACCTATTCCTACAACTGAGGCCCCTGCTACAACTCTTGAAACGTCTTCAGAAATTTTACCCACTACGGTGGTTGACTTATCAGACACCATCCCCTTGGATGTTTCTACCCCAGCACGTGGTGCTGCTAGGCCTCCAGCAGCCATGTCCATTAAGGCCTTCGCCAGGGCTAAAGCAGCCAAGACTGCTAAAACAGTGCCTGTTAAACCACCCACATCCAGGCCCTCTTCTAGTTCTCAAATGCTTACTTTGGCAGAAGATTTAATTTCTTTAATTAGAGGATCTCAATCTCACCCAGACAGGGCCTCTCAGCCCCCAGAGAAGAGACCTACGGCAGAGCCCCCCGAGCCAGTGTCCTCTGATGATTCTGCTGATGAATCAGACAAAACTGACCAGCCAGAGGCTCCCTTCTCCAATTTTGAAGATTCTGATGCTGAAGAATCCATCCCAGCTGCTTCCCCTCCAGAAGAATTCTCCTTTGGGGAAACCTTACATGCCATGCGAGAACAGTTCCAATGGCAGCAACAGGATTTTTCAGACTCCAGAAAAAGACTTAGGACTTTCTGCACCTGGGACAGCACAGGCCCTTAGCTATACGCCCTGTTCTCTCAGTGGTGGATGATGCTTTCAATGATGTTTGCTCCGCTCCAGATTCTTTACCCCAGCCCCTGCCAAACCAGATAGATTTTACAGGGTGCCAGATACTCATCACCACCTTTACAAGGCTCCACTTGCAGACCCAGAAACTATATCCCAGGGCCCCAAGGCAGTAGCCGACCATAGCTAAAAACCCTATTCCTTCTGAAAGGGAAGCAAGGTCATTAGACAGATGGGGTAAAAGGTCTACACTTCAGCTACTCTCTCAGCTAGAGCTTTAAACTGTCAGTTTCACATGATACAATACCAAGAGTTTATGCTGGATCAGTTAACTAAAAACTAACCACTGATGAATCTCTTGATAAGAAATATGTATTAGAGATGGTAAATAACATACAACAGGTTAGCAACCACTCCTTAAAATGTGGCTATGATGCACTGGAGGCTTCATTTAGATCAGCCATGACAGGCACAGTGATAAGAAGGCATGCATGGCTAAAGGAACAAGCTTTACCGGATCATGTTAAAGCTAAGTTGCTAGATGCTCCTATGGACAAGACAAGTTTGTTTGGTACATCTGCCCAGCAGGTTATGAAGAAAATGGAAGAAAAGGCAAAATCTGTTCAAACTGTTAAAGATTTCTTGCAGGTTCAACCCCAAGGTTTAGCAGGAACTGGCCTGCCAAAATTGGTCCTTTCCTGACTCCACAAAATTTCAAAGGGGCAGGAATAGACGTTCCAGAGGCAGAAACCAATCCAGAGGAGGTGCCTACAGAGGAAGACAGTGGCAAGGTAACAACAGAGGCACAGACACAGCCACCGCCACTACATCAACACAACCACAGTGACTTAACCTAAATCCGCCTACCAGGGAACAAATAGCAGCTCCTCTAGGCGGAAAGTTAACCTTATTTTCAAAGAACTGGCACTACATAACAAAGGACAAGTGGATTTTACAAACCATAGATCAAGGTTACGGTTTCACTTCCACACTTTTCCAGTCAAAAGAGGAATGCCAAATCTACCTCCAAATCAAAAAATAGAGGCTCTACGCCAGATAATGGAGTTAGCAAACATGAGAGCTGTGGAAAGAGTGCCAACAGCAGAGCAAGGAAAGGGGTTCTACTCCAGACTATTCCTAGTTCCAAGAAAGGAAAAAGGTTGGAGACCAATTCTCGACCTGTCCACCTTAAATACATACATCATTGTCCCAAAATTCAAAATGCTGACCCTACAGCAACTTCTTCCCATGCTGGGCAAGGAGTCTTGGCTGGTAACTCTAGATCTCAAGGAGGCATACCTGCACGTCCCCATTCGGCCAATCTGCAGAAGATACCTCAGATTTCTTGCAGGATCAGAGCACTATCAATTCTCAGCATTGCCTTTTGGCTTATCTACTGCCCAGAGTATTCACAAAATGCCTGGCATCAGTAATCGCCCATTGCAGACTTCAGGGAATTCAAATTTACCCATACCTGGACGACTGCCTGCTACAAGGGGACAACAAAAGCAAGCTGACAACAGATTTACAAAGAGTCATTTACTTGCTACAAGCACTGGGATACACAGTCAATTTACAAAAGTCAAGGCTGATACCATCCCAAACAAGGACATTCTTGGGCGCGGAATTGGACACAGTAAAACAAATGGCATTCCTGACTACAGAAAAACAAATAGAACTCCCTCTATACTTCTTGGCACTAACAAAACTGAACAAGTTAACAGCAAGAAAAGTACTGCAGGCCTTGGGCTTCATGGCATCATGCATAATCTTGGTTCCATTTGCCAGACTACATTTGAGAAAACTACAGTGGTACCTAAAGAATTTATGGTCCCAACACAGACACAGTCTAGAAACAGAAATCCCACTAATTCCATGCTTAAAACAGGAGTTCCTATGGTGGGCTCAGGCATGCCAGTCAAACCCAGGCCTACCCTTTCGCAGATGTCAAGCAAGCCAGACCATCACAACAGACGCTTCAGACCTAGGATGGGGGGCCCACATGCTGGACAAGTGCGTGCAAGGATTGTGGACACAGGATCAACTTCAACTGCACATCAACCTAAAAGAAATGCTGGCAGTAAAACTGGCAATCCAAAAGTTCAAACCATTTCTCAAAGAGGGCCAGTTGATGATAAGGACAGACAACACCACAGTCATGTGGTACATCAACAAACAGGGAGGCACTCATTCATACCCCCTATGCAGAATGACCTTGGAGCTGTGGACCCTGGCACTCAGCTACAACATCCAGTTACAGGCAATATTTGTACCAGGGAAAGACAATACCCTAGCAGACATATTAAGCAGAACTACTTCGGATGCCCACGAATGGAAGCTTCACCCGGACATCTTCAAGACCATCTCAAAGAAATGGGGAATGCCACAGATAGACCTATTCGCATCACCTCTCAATCACCAGCTCAAAAATTCTGCACAAGGACATTCCACCCATTAGCATGGAAAGTGGATTCGCTCTTTCAACTGGAAAGGCCTAACAGCATATGCATTCCCGCCTCTTCCTTTGATACACAAGGTACTACTGAAAATCAAGGAAGAACGTCCAAGGATAATCCTGATAGCTCCAAACTGGCCAAGACAACACTGGTACCCACTACTGAGGAGCATGTCTCGGAACAATATGTGGACAATTCCCCTGATGCCTTTGATGTTAACGCAGAACAACTACAGCATCATACATCCAAACCTAAAACCCTTGCAACTGACTGCATGGAACATCACATAACAGCAGCTATTCCAGAACTTTCCCAAAGAGTTAAAGACATTATTCTTGAAGCACGCAGACCTTCAACAAGAAGGAACTATGCTGGAAAATGGAAAAGGTTTGTCATCTGGAGTACGGAAAGAGGAAAAGATGTGTCAAACATAGATATGCCTAACATTCTGGAGTATCTGGCCGAACTTCTTCATTCAGGCCTGTCCTACTCCTCCATCAAGATACATGCATCAGCTATTTCAGCAGAGTACAGCTTTGATACACCTGTTTTTTCGCACCCTTTGCTCAGGCAATTCCTCAGAGGAATCAAGAATGTAAAACCTCCAAGGAAACCACCATTACCAGCTTGGGATTTAAACTTTGTGCTAGAAAAGTTGGCACTAGCACCCTTTGAACCAGCAGCAACAGCAGACCTACAACACTTGTCATGGAAAACTGCTTTCCTACTGGCAATTACTTCAGCAAGGAGGGTTTCAGAACTACAGGCCTTAATGGCAGTGCAACCCTTCCTAATCTTCCACCAAGATAGAGTGTCCATGAGGACTAATCCTACATTTATGCCTAAGGTGGTATCCAGAGTGTCTTTAAACCAGGCAATCCACCTACCTACCTTCTTTCCCAACCCACAAAACAGAGGGAAAGAATACTGCATACCTTGGATGTACATAGACAGTTACGCTACTACTTGGACAGAACAAAAAATAGCAGAAAGACTGATCAACTTTTTGTAGCCTATGCAACAGGAAGGGAAGGAAAAGCTATTTCCAAACAGACAATCTCCAAATGGATAGGAAATTGCATACGATTCTGTTACTCCTTCCATGGAAAACCAATTCCACAGAACATAAGACCTCATTCTACAAGGGCAACAGCCACTACCACAGCCTTCTTACGAGGAGTGGCAACCAAAGACATTATTGAGGCGGCTACTTGGACCTCCGTGCATACATTTGCCAAGCATTATAATTTGCCTCTATATTCCAGATCCCGAGCAGGGTTTGCCACTGCTGTACTGCAAGGGATCCTAAACACACCATAATCTACTTTTATCCTCCTCCCCTAGTTGGCTATGGTATTCTACCCACTTGTTATGACTGCAGATGCATCCATGAAGGACATAGTACAGTTTTGTACCTACCATAAATGTAGATGTCCGAACTGGATAGCATCTGCAGTCAGGATTACCCTCCCTCCATCCCCTCTGTGGTATTCCTAGGGTGTTTACCCTTCTAATAGCTAGCTGTTGGGGGGGGGAGTCTTTTATGGTGTATTTGTTTGTGTATATGTACATACATGCTTATTGTTGTGTTTACCTCTATCTATTTGGAAACATTGGCATCTATCCAAATTTTAGCCTGCAAGAGGGCTACTGGCATCTGGGGCAAGAAACACTGAGGAAAATGGCGTCGGCTGATGCCTTTATACCCGAAGACCAACAGAGATGACGTCGGGTGGAGTGCGACATCAGCCGAAGCCGGACCCGGACTTTGGAATCCGGCCGACTGAAGGGCTGCCTGACGACAGGACAACCCACTTGTTATGACTGCAGATGCTATCCAGTTCGGACATCTACATTTATGGTAGGTACAAAACTGTACTTTTTCCGGACAACCTTGCCGATGCACATATTCTGCATTTAAATTACTATCTTCACTCAGTGTTTCATTGCAATACGTTTTTAGGAATTTCTCCCTATTCCACATGCCCCACTTGCCTGCAGCTCAAAATTTCAATGCAAATTGATTCCAAAAGTACCAGAAAGAAAATAGATCATGGTCTGCGACTGTTTTTTTTAATAGGAGTAGAAAGTGCCCTGGTCTGTCAGAACTGGGGATCACACAGGAAGGCTTTTGTTTTCAGTGCCTGTATAAATGTGGCTTGTTTGTGAGGTGCTGCTGATCATGCAGCAGTGGTTAGCAGTGCCCTGTATAGTAGCAGACGCCCAGAAGGTAAAATATTTCTGTAGTACTAACTTTGAAACTCTACCCAGTAACTTTGTGGTTGTAGAGAAACTACTTTGTTTGTTGAGAACCATAGAGGAGATAGTTTGTCCATTAAGGAGCCCTGCCCCTTAAATTTGCTATTATATTTTCTAGTCTAGCCCCTAGTACCAAAAGCACCCATAGTTTTCCACTTTTAACCCCTCATACGTCATAGCCTTGTAGCTGACCTAATAACGGACCTTACATCATAGAGATGCACCTTCTCAATTTTGCCGCAGCCAGCTTAGTGGATATGGGTATCCTGAGACAATGTAGCAATTTTCTCATGTTCACTGACAAGCATTTAATCCATAAAGAAACCAGAAAAGTATGCAAGAGATGTATATACACAGTTTTAGTGGAGGCAAAGCTCTTTCATATAAGCACACAGGATAAAAAGTCAGGTTGTCAAAAAGTCACGCTACACCCACCACACATAGTACTAACCTTACGCATAGACTCAACTTATGCTGAGGCACTTTATGCAACCTTCCTAAACCTCAAAGACCTCTCAGACAGTCTGCCTACAAAACTTATCCAAAGTAAATCAAAAAACACTCAAAAAAAAGCAACGGTTAACACTACATATATAGCCACACTCACTGGAGCCTCAACTGAAAAGCTTAATAAGGCAAGCCAACACACTACCCAGGACTCTAGTCATAAGGGACTCCACTGTGCGACATACTGAATGAAGAGCCCAGGCTGGCCAAAGAGCAAATAATTGTCAATTGGTTATCAGGAGCCAGGATCACCCAAGTTACTTGTGCTCTCAAGTCATTGCACCACAGGTGCCAGTGTGTTGTAGTCTGTGTAGGTGTAAATGACCTGAGATGTACCTCGGTAGACCATATGAAGAGAGACATTAGGGAGCTCCCTGACTGTATGTCACAGGCTGGTGCATGTCTGGCACTGAGCCTTCATCAAGGACGAAGGAATACAAACAAAAGATTATTGACTTTAATAATTGGCTTAGTTTCTGGTGTCATTCTAAGTGGATACAGTATTTGTCAGCAAGGGAGGATATGGTTAGCAAACCACGTTGCTTTGCCAAGAATGGTTTGCACCTATCTCCTCTAAGCTTTTGAATATTGGCTAAAACATTGTCTTCCCCATAGAGCCTTTTTTAGGTAATGCCAAATAGACAAACCTTCCAACATCAAAGTCAACCATGGGAACCTAAAGGTGTTACTCCTTAATGCTGGGAATTTAAACAAGAAACTCCACTCTCTCCAAACTGTCCTCACCTTGGAGAATGCAGATGTCTGAGACATAGTTTAAAGCCACAGAGAGTTTCCTAGTTGTTGAAGGTTTCAATGCCTTCCACACAATCGACCCAGCAAATGCACAGACAGGGACTAAAAGTGAAGGTGTCTTGATCTACATCAATAATGAGCCTAATTCTAGGTTGGTTAAACAGGATGGCATATTTGTTTTTCTCCACATAGAGCTCATCATAGACAAAGTCACATACCATATTCTAGCAAGCTATATGCCATTCTCTACATCCTAGGAAACCCATAGCTCATACTTTAACCTGCTGGAGACACTTACGATTCAATCAAATACCATATTCTTGGGGGACTTTAGTTCCCCCTCTATATACTGGGAGTCCTACATGATTCCAAATTTGTAAGCACAGACATTCCTTGAGTTTGTAAACATGAACACCCTAGATCAAATAGTGCATAAATCCACTAGGAGTACAACCATATTGGACCTGGTACACACAAATATGGGATAATGCTGCACCCCACCCAGTGTCATGTTCTCTCTCATAAGGTCAGATCAGAAAGTGGTCTCCTTTGAAATAAAATTCAGATGTGCAACCTCAGTAATCCTAACAGTTAGGAACTATCTTTTATTAAGCGATAACCTCTCAAAATTCCAAGCCCCTCCAAACCCAGATAACACAGCAGCCTATGAGGAACTGTTCACAGAAACCATATAAAACCATTTTATAGCATTGTAGAGGCTACTGTACCTACCAAAAGTAAGCCTAAAACAAACTCTAAAAACAGCCCACCTTGGTGGAATCCAAAATTAAACTGGGTGTATAACAAAAGAAAAAAGTCATAGCTAAAATTAGAAATAGTAGCGTCCAAAAAGATAAAACCTTTCTTATCATATTAAATAGACAACTAAGAGGGCTAATTAAGTATAGAAAAGACAATGTTGAAGTAAAGAAAGCTTCCCAGGCCAAGGACAGCCATATAGCCGTCTTTAGTTATGTCAGAAACATCAAAAGCTGCACATAAGGGTGTGCTAAACATGTAAATGGATCCACGTTCACGGAGCTGGGAGATACAGCAAATCTACTGGTCGACAAACTCAGCAACAACTTTACCTCTCACTCATTCCCAGCCACTTCCCAGGTAATACCATCTAACATAACCTCCTTCAGCTATCAGTAGGGAGCAGGTCCCAGCTACGCTCTGTAAGGTCAAGAACATAGCTTTGCTGGTGTAGAATAGTATGTGTGTTGTACCTTTAAGAAGCATTTCCAAGGACAGTATGTGCATATAAATAGCAAGCACGTGTTAACTTCAGTGCCATTTTGAGTGTGCAGCCAGAGTGTGAACATGTATGAGTGTGATAGTCAGTTTGTTTATAAGTTTTTCTAAGATGACGTTATTAAGTCTCAATCCTGATGTGTTTGTACATAATAAAGCTGCTTGAAAAGAACCCATAAATGTTTGCCTGTTTTATCCTGACCAGATGAGCGACATGGTGTCAGAACTGGGATTCCAGAGACTGCTTTTCAGAACTACAAGGTGCAGGGTTAACAGTGAAGGTAAACTAAGTGAACCGAGTGCAAAAAAGAGCCAGAAATGAACTAAAGGTAATGAAAACTTGCACAAACAATTTATTTTATCAAAAAGGTAAACCAGAGCATTACAAGGCCACAGAACCCATTATTAAGCAAATGAGAGGCGCAAAAAAAGATTATTAATTAAACAAGATGTTCGAAATTAAGATATTTGATAAAACAATTATCAGGAAAGTACATAAAGGGTTTGGAATTTACTCGGAATTGCAAAATGAGCATGTTTAAAGTAAAACGAGCATGTTTAGAGTACAACAAGCACAAGAAAAGTATAATGGGCATGAAAAGAGATTACGTGAGCAAAACAAATATAATAAAGGGCAAAAAGGGCACATTAAGCATAAATAAACAAGGCGGCTGCATGCTTTTTGGCAAACTACTGTGTTTTGGCATGAGCTACTATTTCGCATTGATTGAAGCTGTTCAGGGCATAACTAGAGTTATTCAAAGTATCTCAAAGTGTGTAAAAGTGCTTACAGTATATGTTTATTACTGCACATTTATTCCGAAGAGTTTATTCTGTACAAAGTGCAACTATTACATGAAGTGCGGTCGAAATATAGCCATTTTGAAAAATTTCTTGCTCTGGGTGTGTTTATTCACAGATGCCACCTTTACAGAGTGTTTTTTGCACTGTACAGTGTTATTTAGCAAGATACAGCCATTTTGGAAATGTTTCAGTGTGCAGTGTACTGTTTATTCGCACAGTGCAGTTGCTTTGAAATGTTTCTTACACTGATAAGAGGTGATTACTCAAAGTACAGTGATTTCAAGAGTATTCTTGTGCCCAGGAAACTAATTTCGCAAAGTTCAGTTATTCAGAGGCTTGTTGTGCTATTGGGCATAGTTACAAGTACTGGCATAAATTTTTGGCATATGTATATGTGTGTGTGTGTGTTCGTGCATACTTGCAGAAGCCTTCAGTGGTATGTGTTAATATGGCAGAGGCATTTTGCAGACCAGTTCCACTTGCATTTGATCAGAATATTGCAGAGAATTGGAAAATATTTGAGCAAGAGTATGATATTTTTATAAAGACAGCTTATTCTGACAAAGATGCACACACCAGGGCATTCATTTGCTAAACCTAGCTGGGTCAGAGGCCATTGACAGAGAGTGTTAATTTGTGTGTGCACCAGCAGTATATGAAGGTGAAGGGGAAAACCATCATATTGTTGTACAGACTGAATCAAGAGCAGACACAGAATGTTTGAAATGCAAATTCAGAGAAGTGTGCAACCCCCAGACAAATTTTACATTAGAGAGGCATTTGTTATACACAAGAGATCAAAGGCCAGGAGAAACTTCTGCAGCTTATATTACTGACCTGAGAAAAAAAGCTAAAACATGTAGGTTTAGTTATTTAAAACACGAGTTAATAAAGGACAGGCTTGTGTGTGATATTAATAGTGTTACAGTGAGAAAGATTTTGCTTCGTGACAGTGATTTAACCCTAACCAAAGCTATTGAAATTTGGCAAATCCATGACGTTACAGAAAGGCACACAAATATGCTTGCAAGAGCATGGTTTCAGCAGGCTGCAGAGCAAATGTAGACAACATGCAACCCGTGGCTAGCAGAAGCTAAGGCCTAAGCACATGGCAGCTGTAACCACTGCGGGTGTGGCAGGTAAAACCTGCAGTCTTCCAGCAAGTTCTAAGACTAGATCAGTAAAAAGGAAATGCTCAGTACAGTACAAGGGTGAGTCAGCAAAACCCAAATCAATTTTTATTGTTAAGTCGCAGTTGTGGTGCCAATCATGAGTCTAAAAGATAAAAGTGCTTAGCATTTGGTTAGCAATGCCACAAGTGTAAAAAATTGAACCATTTTCAAAAGTTTTGCAAATCAAGTAAACCTCACACAGTTATAAACAAGGCTTACTTAAAAAAGCAAGTTTATCATATAGAAAGCTACAACCCTACTTTCTGTGTAGATGGTGTATCAGTAATTGGTGAAAAAAGCAATGCAGTAGATTTGTTGGCAAAGAATGAAGTGTTTTGTACTCTCCAGATCAATGGTAAATCCACCGAGCTCAAAGGAGACACTGGTTCAAAGTGCACTGTTATGTCAGCAGACACATTTGCTAAGATGAGAGCTGGTGAGCAACTTAATGTGTCCAGTTGTGCGAAACTCGTTGCTTATAGAGGTGAAGAAATTCAGACCGAAGGCTCAGTAGTGCTTTCATGTTATTTGGCAAGGAACTGTTGCAGCTTACTGTTCTATGTATTCCGAAGACCTGTCCCGTCATTATTGCTTCTCAGAGACAGTTTGAGAATGAGTCTGCTTTCCTTTACCAAAGAAGTTCATCATATAAGCACGTCTCAGTACCAGTTTCAGTGATGCTATTTTCTCAGAGTATGCTGATGTTGTCGATGACAAGTTAAGCAAACTTCCAGTTGTGTATTCTATGAAGTTAGTCCCAGAGGTCAGTCCAGTGGTTAGACCAGCAAGAAAAGTTCCTATGGCTATGCAGAATAAAGTCAAAGCTCAGCTGGATAAAGTGGTGCAGCAAGGTATGATTCGTCACGTTACAGAACCTACTGATTGGGTGTCATCCATGGTAGTAGCTCACAAAAAAGGCTCAGATGAAGTCAGAACATGCCCAAGAGATTAGACCACATCATCCTATGCATATAGTTGAGGAAGTCGCAGCCCTAATACCTATTGCCACTGTTTTTTCTGTCTTGGATGCAAAAAGTTCATTTTGGTAAGTGATGCTTAATTGCAGATCTTCACTACTGACAGAGCCGGTGTTAGCATTTTGGGGGCTCCCAGCAAATGTCAAATTGGGTGACCCCTTTAGCACTTTCAGTCCAAGTATCCCCCTGTCATTACCACCCCTCCTAAGCAACCTTTTTGTTCATTCTGCAAACTTTTAGGAGTAGTATGCACAGAATGACTTGTAGCGACAAAGCTCTTAGATTCCAATAGGCCTGTGTACCACACTGTGTTTGCCTGTCTCACAAAGGAATATTCACAGTGTCTGGCATTTAGTTCCAACAGTGATGCATTACAACAACTATATGTTCCCCCCGCACCACACACACACACACACACACACACACACACACACACACACACACACACACACACTCCTTTCTGTCTCCCCCTATCTTGGGCTCTCCGTACCATGCACATTACTTTTTTTATTCCTTTTCCTCACATTTTGCCTTACTCTTCAGCTTTTTCAAAAAGCCATAACTTTCTATATGCTCTGATGTGCTTTTTAATTTTTTTTTTCTACACAACTTTTTCATCCAGTGATGGCTTGAACAGAAATTATGATTAAGGAAAGAAAATCAGTGTTGCTTTTCAGCTTTAGTTTTCCTTGCATCCTTTAAAGCACCTTTCCTGACCAAGACAACACAGTAATAAATATTTAGGAAATAACTCAATTAAGCCAGTGCCCCTAGAAGCTATAGGGGTTAAGGATGCTCTGGGATGCATTTTACAGCATTTTCCCAATGTTTTAATGCAATGGTGGCCTAAACAAAAATCATGAGTAAGAAAGGCATTTCAGCCTTATTTTTTTTTCTTTCAAAGACCTAAGTTGTGCCCAAGGCTTAATGTTCACAGCTAACAAAGCAGTAGCACACAATAAACTAACAAGACCATTGTGAGGATTCACAGTCTCTGTCTGGCAATAATGCCTGCTTCCCTTCCCTTCCCACCCCGAAAAGACAGTTTCTGTTTATGCATCCCTCTGGTGTTAGATAGGGATGAAAGCAGAGGTTCAAATTGCCATAGTCATATATTTCAAGTGGCTGTTGACATTCATATACAGAGCATTACTCTTTAATCCTCATCCCTAGCCCCCCCCCAGCCACCTGTATACATGCCTAATGTGTGATTGTGAGGAAAGTGAAAAAAAGACTAAAGTAATGTAGTACTTTGCTCCTAGGCAGAACACTACCCCTACAAAAGCTATAGTAGCTTTCTTTGTACACCTCTGAGGTCTGTGTGAAAAGTAAAAGAAACAATGACCGTACTGTCCCCAGTCCAAACACAGGCTACAATGACCTCCTGTGCACACCTCTAAAGTTTGACTGTGACAAAAATTAAAGAAGCAATAACCACACATTCCACCCCCCAACATAACCTATAGCAACTTTCTCACATGTTAGGCAGGGCTGTTTTTTTAAATTGGTGTGCTTGAGAGCAGAGGCCAGTATCAGCTTTATCTTAACAAGAGAGTATTACAGTCTTGTTCAGGTTTTTTTCCTCCTCATTTTCCCCAACTATCAGCAGCTTTTCTGGGGCCCCACACACTCAAGGATGATTAAGGGGGCCTCACTATATCCATTCATACAGTCTGGGGAGTGGGGTCCATCAGACTCCTAGAAGGTGTGATTGTCTGAATGTTCTGTGATATATTTTATGCCTTACTTTGGAAATGTAATTACTTGTTAGCTGCATTTTCACCGATATCCAGAAGAATAATGTGTGTACCCCAGTGTTACTGAGTGTGTGCACAGATAGAAATCAGTGTTATGTTTTTACACACACACACACACACACACACACACACACACACACACACACACACACACACACACACACACACACACACACACACACACACACACACACACAAGCACAGGCCACAGCAATATTAGTTTTACACTCACCTCAGCAAATGGCAATACATTGTGCAGCACTGATACTGCCACACCAGATCAGTGACTGCTGTTTAGCAGTCGTCAAACAGCAGCAGGAATAACCATTTTTATTTACCCCATTGGCGAGTAATGTATACCTGTCACTGTTCCTGATTTCAGAGAGCTTGTCTGATTTTGTCTCATAATTTTGCTCTGCCCTTCCTAATAAGTTTGATTTGCTAGTAAATCATTCAGGATTACAGTCAGGCAGTAAATCCAGACATCGGTTTTATACCTTACCGTCCAAAACTGCACATTGTTGGGAAATATTTTATTCCACTAATTTTTAAGTGAATTATATAGTATTATTTAAAGTATGTTCCTAATTTTGAGCCTTTAGTCTGCTATTAATTTTGACACTGTGCAGAATTCTCCAGCAAAGCTGTTGAGAGTTACAGTATCTGGTGTTTTGCCAGTATTTATTAAACTCCCTGGAACAGAAAACCATCCTTGAAAATTGGAAGCATCAGTTCTTCTTAAAATCGAAGGTGTGCACTGAGATCAGTCACTCGGGCTGTTGATCTTTCTAATACTTACCTTGCTCATGTTCATTGTCAGCTTTATCCTAACATGGTCATATCACAGCCCTGCTCAGGTTAAAGAGTGTAATCAGGAAATTAGTAAATTTTTTCTCCTTATTTTTTCCCAACCAGCTTTTGTGGGGCCCCTACACAGTCAAAGATGATTAAGGGGGTCCCCTGCAGCCACAGATACTGCAGGTACCCAATGCTAGCTATGTTGTTAGTTTTAGTGGAGATAATTAACACCAAATGTGTCATCATCCCTTTTGGGAAAAACTAGGGTTGCCATGAACTACCACATCGATGGTAGTCCACTGAACACAGAAGGGGTTATAAGAGATTTGGGAACACAGGTTGACAGCAACCTCTCTTTTGACCACCACACTGCCACTGTGGTCAGAAAGTCCTTCTTTGTGACACATCTCATTACTAAGGGTTTTGCATCCAGGAAGAAAGAGGTTATTATCTCCTCTACTCTTCCCTCATTAGGCCAATCATCGAGTACAATGCCCCATTTGGCATGTACCACACTAGATACTTGCAGCATCTGGAGATGCTGCAAAAGTACCTCACAAAGAGGATCCTAGGCCTTAAACACTTGTCCTGTATGGACAGACACAAAAAAACTCCAACTATTCTCTGCCTCATATCGCCTACTTAGAGGCAATCGCTGCTTGACTTATAAAGCCATGTCTGACCCAGCTCTGTTAGAAATGCTACATCTAAAGAAATCCCAATCCCTTTGCACCACATGGTTCAGAGACCTCAGTCTCATTACCACAATCAACAGAACATGCTGGAGGGACAGGTTCATAACCAGAGACTGCCCATGCTATGGAATAGACTTCCCATACATGTCAAACAGAGCACCCCACTGGCCCTCTTCAAGAGAAATTTTGATGAGTGGATGGGAAACAGAAAATTCACCCTGGGGATCACTCCAGTGGCTGTACTCAACAGAGGCACTGGAAACTAAGGTCAGGTGGCACAATGCCAGGGTAATCCTATGGATTAGATTTGTAAAGGTCATTAGCCTAGTACATACCTATGAACCAACAATTAGCAATTAACTAAGCTAGGGGCATTATGTCAGTGGTAAAATATTTAAATGGACTTGTGATGCCTGTTACTTGATAAAACACTGTTACTGTAACTGCAGACAGCTTTAAATTTTAAAGGAAATATAAATGACAGTTATTATTACCCACTTGGTTTACTAAGTATACAGGATTACTGTAGTAGCTTTTGCAAAATATGAAGATAATTTGTTGTGGTTCGGGGTCCTCCCCCAGAACAGGGGGCCCCCAGCGACCGCAGGGTTCACTGGTGCCTAAAGCCAGCTATGACTACTGACTACATTCAGTACCCCATTTGGAAGATATAGATTCTGCAGAATGCCATTTGGAATAAATTCTGCAAGTGAAGTCTTTCAGCATGCAATGGAGCAAACTTTTTCAGGTTATCCATGTGCCGTAATAGTAGATGATTTATTGGTTGGAGACAATGGTGAAACAAAGCATGACAGAAACCTTATGAAAGTTGTAGACAGAGCACGTGAAGTGAACTTGAAGCTCAGTCCTCTGAAGTGCAAATTCAGACTACCAGAAGTTACATGTGTAGGTCATTTATTTAGTAGCATTGGCTTGCGACCAGACACTTCCAAGGAAGCAGCCTTTCTAGAGATGCCAGCACCGGATAATGTTTAAGCTCTTCAATGTTTTCTTGGTATGGTCATCTATTTAGGCAAATTTATACCAGACTTCATTGAGTTGAGAGCGCCTTTGAGAGAGCTGATGCACAAAAATGTTACATGGTTTTGGTTGGAACAGCACCAGAGAGCATTTGAAGACCTTAGCCAGAAAATTGCCACCCCACCTACATTAAGATACTATGTCAATAAATCAGAAAGTCTTTCCTGTGATGCATCAGAATTTGGTCTTGGTGCAGTTATTCTTCAAGTAGGTAGCCTATGTATCTTGAACGCTTATCCAAACTAAGATGCAGTATGCTCAAATTGAGAAAGAACTTTTGGTAATAGTATTTGGATGTTCAAAGTTTCGTGATTATATTTATGGTTGAGTTATTCAGATTGAAGCTGATCATCAACCTCTAGTCACTATTTTAAAGAAGCCTATGCATTCAGCTCCAGTGAGATTACAAAGAATGATGCTCAGATTGCAAAAGTACAACTTCAAAATGGTCTATACAAAAGGTAAACTTCTTTATCTGGCTGATACCTTATACAAATATCCCATAAATACAATGGAACAACTTAATACAGGGAATTTTGGATTTGATGTCATGGAAGTGCATCATTTTTCTACCAAAAGACTTGATAAGCTGAGAGATCATACAAAACTGATCCAGTTTTGCAAAAGCTCATGCTGGACGACTGTCAAAGTAATCTAGTGTACTGCCTGAAGTGCAAACTTATCTTCCTTACAGAGATGAGATGTTGGTGGAAGATGGCATTATTTTCAAAGGTCCTAAAATTGTTGTTCCTGCTTCCTTATAATGTGAATATATCCAGATTTTGCATCGTGGTCACCCTGGTTCTGAATTTACCAAAAGAAGGGTGAGAGGACTAGTATTTTCACCTTCTCTAGCAAAAGACATTCATAAAGTACTCTCTTCTTGTTCAGTATGCAATAGTACTAAACTGCTATTGCAAAAAGAACCACTTCAGCTAAGTCAAGTTCCTGAACTACCTTGGTTGGCAGTAGCCACTGTTATATTGGAGTGGAACAATCAGCATTACTTAGTGTTGGTAGACTTTTATTCAAACTGGTTTGAAATCGATTTACTACGTAACCTAACATCCACTGTTATCACCAAGTTGAAACTTCATTTCTCAGTCCATGGGAGTCCACAGAAGCTTATCTATGACAATGGTACCCAATTAACCAGTTAGTTGTTTCAGATATTTTCAAAAGAATGGGACTTTGTACATGTGACTAGTAGTCCAGAATATCCACAGTCAAATGGACTAGCTGCATGTGCAGTACAGAGTGCAAAGCAATTACTAGAGAAGTCAAAGCATGATAATACCGATATCTTTTTGAATTTACTCCATCTCAGAAACATACCCCGTGAAGATATACTTGACTGAACTATAGCTTCTGAAAAGGTTTTGTGCCACACAAATGGGAGACTGCAGCAGTCATTCCCATGCACAAACGTGGACCATCAACAGACCCATGGAACTACTGACACATTAGTCTGATTAATCTCATATGCAATGCCAGGGAAAGAATTAGTATGGAAATGATTAGAAATGACATAGGAAACCTTCAGACACTAGACCCCAGCTAGTTTGGTTTTGTCAAAGGCAGGTTATGCCTACTTAGCCTGATAGTCATCTTTGACAAGGTCACCAAGACAGTCAGCAAGGTCAGAATAGTGCAAACTGCCTACCTTGACCTGGCTAGGGTGTTTGAAACAATACCCCAGTTGGGGATCATAAACAAACTCACAGAATTAGGCATAAACCCCTATGTAACATGCTGGTTAATCAGTTGGCTCAAAGACAGGATCAGAAAGTTATGATCAGAGAGACCACCTCCACAGAGAGACTGCTCACTAGCAGAGTCCATCAGGGCTCTGTGCTGGGTCCAGTGCTCTTTGGCATCTACTTCTCTGAAGTCAGAGCCATTGTCAAGGGCCTATGGCTGACCAAGTTGCAGATGATTGCAAACTAGGAACAAACTGGTGCCAAAGCCATGGCTTAAAACGCAATACCAAGAAATGCATTATAATACCTTTGGGGAAGTCAGCCACTCTGGGGAACTAGCTCATCAATAAAACACCCGTAAGAGTAGACTTAGTAGTCAGAGATTTGGGAATGCATGTAGATAGTAACCTGGCCTTCGACTAATATGTGTCTAAGGCAGTAAGAAAGTCATTCTGTCCCTTAACATATAAGTAAAGGCATGACATCTGTGTCAGTAGAGGTCATAATGCCACTGCATTCGCCCCTCATCAGACCCATAATTGAATGTAATACCTCCTTCGGTATGTACCTGACCAGGCACATTCAACAACTAGAACATCCACAGCTATTCCTCACAAAAAGAATACAGGGTGTAAACACAATGTCCTATACAGATTGCCTCAAAGTCATATCTTTTACTGTACTGTTTCCTACAGACTGCTGAGGTAGTCTTTGCCTGGCATTCTAGGCTTCTTTGGATCCCGCTGCAGTGGACCTTTAGCATATCCACAGAATGAACTACATCAGAGCTGTGAGATGTAAGTACCTAAACTCTACTTACAACATAAATGGATATGTTGGAGGGACAGGTAAGTATCTCAGTGAATTCCCATTCCTTGGAATAGACTTCCCATCCATGTGAAGCA
>NC_056748.1:436684397-436744397 GCF_019279795.1 Protopterus annectens
GAGGACACAGCCAAACAATTGGTGTCAGAGCCATGGACTAAAACTAAATGCCAAGAAATGCATAATAGTAACCTTTTAGAAGTCATCCATCCTTAGTAACTATCATATTGACAACACACCCCTTAGAGCTGACCCAGTAGTCAGGGACTTAGGGACACACATAGATAGTAATCTAGCCTTTGATCATCACGTGTCTACAGCGGTGAGGAAATCATTCTATGCTGCGCAGCTTATAAACAAAGGTATGGCATCTAAGTCTAAGGAAGTCATTGTTCCACTGTATTCGTAATTCATCAGACCTGTCATTGAGTACAGTGACCCCTTTGGTATGTACCTAACCAGGTATATCCAACAACTGGAACGTCCACAGAGGTTCCTCACTAAACGAATACAGGGAGTAAGTAATATGTCCTATGCAGACTGCCTCAAGGCCCTATCCCTGTATTCTGTCTTCTACATGCTTTTGAGGGGAGATCTATGCCTGGTATAAAGGGCATTATCAGAGCCCACTCTGATGGACCTCCTGCATATCCACAAAACAAACAGCACCAGAATTGCCCATTCTAAAGACTTAAACCTTGCCTGTGATATAAATAGGACCTGCTGGAGAGATAGGTATGTATCCCAGAGACTACCCCGTCTATGGAACAGGCTCCCCATCCATGTGAAGCAGAGTTCCTCCCTAACCCAATTCAAGTGCATCTTGGACAGTTGGATGGGAAACCGGAAATTCATCCCTAGTTTGGCACCTATGTCTCTAATGGACACAGGTAACCTGTAAATGGCTTATCTCACAGGGCCATGCTTACATTTGTCAAGGATAGCAGAACTTGTCAGAGATTTGGGATTCATGGCCAGGCTTAAAAAGACCCTTGTGGTTGTTAGTTTAATAAGCACCTATGAACCTGTGAACCAAAGACTTAGGGACACACATAGACAGTAATCTGTCCTTTGACTATCACGTGTCTGCAGAGGTGAGGAAGTCATTCTCTTTTGCACAACTTATAAACAAAGATATGGCATCTAGGTCCAAGAAAGTCTTTGTTCCACTGCATTCAGCATTCATCAAACCTGTCACTAAGTAGAGTGCCCCCTTTGGTATGTACCTAACCAGGCATATCGAATAACTGGAATGTCCACAGAGGTTCCTCACTAAAAGAATACAAGGCGTAAATAAAGTGCCCTGTGCAGACTGACTCAAGGCCCTATCCCTTTATTCTGTCTCCTACGGGCTGTTGAGGGGAGATTTATGCCTGGCAGAGAGGGCATTATCAGACCCCACTCTGTTGGACCTCTTGCGTATCTGCAAAACTAACAGCACCAGAATTACCCATTCTAAAGACTTAAACCTTGCCTGTGATATAAATGGGACCTGCTGGAGAGACAGGTATGTATCCCAGAGAGTACCCCGTCTCTGGAACAGGCTCCCCATCCATGTGAAGCAGAGTTCTTCCCTAACCAAATTCAAGTGTAACTGGACAATTGGATGGGGACCAGGAAATCCATCCCTGGTTTGATACCCATGTCTGTAATGTACACAGGCAGCTTGTAAATGGTTTATCTCTTAGGCCTCTGCTTGTAAATGTTTCATCTCCCAAGTCCCTCCTTGCATTTATCAAGGATAGCAGACCTTGTCAGAGATTTGGGATGCATTGCTAAGCTTAAGAAGGCCCTTGTGGTAGTTAGCCTGGTAAACACCTATGAATCGATAAGACAACCGGCGGTCAGTTTTCTCCCTCTTTTTTTTTCCAGAGTGGCTCAAGTTCCCTTAGGATGCTCAAGAAAGTAGAATTAAAAAGAGCGACTTCGTCATCTAGTCATGTAGTGGAATGTTTTTAGAGCATTCCAGTTATATAGTTTTTGATAGGAGATGAAATATCTGTGTTGAAATGTCTGAGGTTACACGCTATGCTGAAATGTGGCTGCTTTTGAGGATTAGTTTGCTTTCTTATTTCTTTGGTAGGGAGATGATCCCTTAGGGTATTTGGAAGGGTACCTGCTGTAAAAGTGTTGTGAGACATAGAAATGAGAATCCAAATAATTAATGTTCCCTTAGTGTTGATTTTACTATAACGGGTGGGAGTAGTGATTAGCTGTGAGAGATCATAAAGATTTATTGATTGGTTCGGTGAGTTGGAAGAGAGAGAGACACAGTCAATATTAAAATCACCCAGTATGTACTTTTCTTGGGAGATGCTGGATTAGACCGAGCAGAAGAAGTCGTCTTCTACAGTAAAGAGGTTATTACCTGGTGGCAAATAAGCACCTTTGATGGGTGATGTCTTGTTTTGGTTGAGTTTGAGGATATATATATGAGAATTTCTGCCTTAATAAATTGTGGAGCATCTAGTGGTGAAGAGGTAAGCTGCAGAGAATTGTGACTCCACCAGCCGTTTTATTTTGTCTGTCTGCTCTTAGTATATTACAGTTTGGGGGTAGAATTTCATTATTTTTTGTTAATTTTTAAAACCAGTGTTCAGTTATTACTGCTATATCTGGAGCATGTAGGTTAAGCCAAGCATGGAACTGTGGTGTTTTGTTTTAAGTACTTCTAATGTTTATGTGTGTAATGTTAAGGGAAGAACAAGTAGTGTTATGTTATATTGGAGGGGTGTGGTTTGCGGAGGTTTGTGGAGTTAAAGGTTTGTGGGGATGTAGCTGGTCCAGGGTTAGGATGGATGTCACCACTGAGTTTTAGACTGTGGCAGATATGTTGGTAGCAGGATAAGCATTTAATTTTAATTTTTAATTTTAGCTTTTGTATTATGGGGTTGTGTTTCAAAAAGTCTGTGGTATTGGTTGAGTACAAGGTGAGTATTATCTCGGGTAAATTAAGGGTTGTGTATGCTGCAGCATGTTGGATGGTACGACTAGGATTATGGTGATGGGTTATGGGATGTACATGTTGGATAGTACAACTAAGATGATGGTAATGGGCTGTGTGGTACTGGGTGAGTATAAGGTGGATGTTATCTCGGGTAAATTAAGGGTTGAGTATGCTGCACCATGTTGGATGGTACAACTAGGATGATGGTGATGGGTTATGGGATGTACATGTTGGATAGTACAACTAAGATGATGGTAATGGGCTGTGTGGTACTGGGTGAGTATAAGGTGGATGTTATCTCGGGTAAATTAAGGGTTGAGTATGCTGCACCATGTTGGATGGTACGACTAGGATTATGGTGATGGGTTATGGGATGTACATGTTGGATAGTACAACTAAGATGACGGTAATGGGCTGTGTGGTATTGGGTGAGTATAAGGTGCATGTTATCTCGGGTAAATTAAGGGTTGAGTATGCTGCACCATGTTGGATGGTACGACTAGGATGATGGTGATGGATTATGGGATGTACATGTTGGATAGTACAACTAAGATGATGGTAATGGGCTGTGTGGTATTGGGTGAGTATAAGGTGCATGTTATCTCTGGTAAATTAAGGGTTGAGTATGCTGCAGCATGTTGGATGGTACAACTAGGATTATGGTGATGGGTTATGGGATGTACATGTTGGATAGTACAACTAAGATGACGGTAATGGGCTGTGTGGTATTGGGTGAGTATAAGGTGCATGTTATCTCGGGTAAATTAAGGGTTGAGTATGCTGCACCATGTTGGATGGTACAACTAGGATTATGGTGATGGGTTATGGGATGTACATGTTGGATAGTACAACTAAGATGATGGTAATGGGCTGTGTGGTATTGGGTGAGTATAAGGTGGATGTTATCTCGGGTAAATTAAGGGTTGAGTATGCTGCACCATGTTGGATGGTACAACTAGGATGATGGTGATGGGTTATGTTGAGGTGTGAAGGTAAAGGTGTTAAGTGAGAGAGTCAGCATGGAGATTGGTATCATGATGGTTACTTGTAGGATGATATTCTGGCAGGTTTAGGGACAGAGGAGGGGCTGGAAAAAGAGGGATGATGTTTTGTATTAGGAAACAATATGGTGCTGAGGTGTTGATAAATAAGAGGGCAGTGAGTATGCTATGATATACAGGACAAAAGGGAGAAACAGATAGGTGAAGGAGTGTTGAATGAGATATGGGAGGCACTGCAAATAGTTAATGTGTGCAGGCATTATATATAGACTTGGGTTTGATAGATCTTTGAAGTGGGTGTAGATAGTAGTGTTAAATATAGAGTAAGTGGTGGTGCATGAGAGTAGGGGCAAGGGTAGAGGAGTGCAGCAAGGGTGAATGGAGCAGATTCCACTTTCTCAGAATGTTGTGGGACAGAAAACAGTCAGTCAGTGAACTGGGCCAAAAGAAGGTTGTGTGTGTGTAACTGTTACTGTTTCCACTTTACTATATAAAATAAATTATGTAAAACAAAGAGTTAATGAGAAAGCTTGCACAATTGTTTTGTAAGTCACTTTTAGCAACAATAGTTTAGTAAAATAAGATGAGAAAAATAAATAAGAGAAGTGAGATTAGGGTGGTTTGTCAAAATCTGCTCCTTTTTGGGAAACTGTTAAACCAAAAAAAAAAAGTGAAATTAGATTAATAACAAAAACTGCTAGTGAATTACCTGACGCTGAAAAAAATGTGTGTGGAGGGGGATAGGTTTACGTAATGTGAGGTCTGTGAAATACTGTTATTAAAAGTAAACTAATTATTGATAGATGGGGGGTTGCATAAAATATGTGAAAATGTGAGATGTGTATATTAAACTCTGCCTACGAAGAGATATATTGCACTGTTTAAAATTGGGTAATGCAGTTTTTAATGTATGAGAAGTTATCATATCTAATATGCAGAGTTAGTGACTATATCCTTGATGTAGTGTGCATGTCTTATACTAAGTTTAGTCTCTGTTTTATATGAGGCTGCGGTGGTGCAGCGGTTAGAGTTGACGCCTCACAGCAAGAGGTTCTCCAGTTCGATTCTCAGCTGGAGTGCCTTTTGTGTGGAGTCTGCATGTCTGCCCCCTGGTCGAGTGACATTTACAGACATGCAGGTAGGTGCATGCATGAATGGATGTGCCTTCCTTGAAGGTTGGGCGTTGGGCTGGCAACTCAACACCGTAAAATCTACTGCCAATCATTAGCGGACCGGAGTTCCACTGTGGCGACCCCTAACCAGGAAATGCCGAAAGACATTACTAGTCTCTGTTTTTTATATATTATGGTAATATAAGAAAAATGATGGAATAGATGCTTATGATGTTATATAACGTGTAAGCACACTGATCAGCAACTAGATACACAGTGTCTTTGTACTTAGATAAGGAATAAACAGCACCAATCACAACAAAATGCAAAATGTGTATGTACCAGTGTCCCAATCACTATTGTTGAATGTGAGCTATTTTAGTGCTCTTGGATTGTAAATTATATGATGTTTTATATTATTAATTGCTGCTTATAATTTATAATTTAGAGCTGATGAAGCTCTGACAAGGGCGAAAGTGCTCATCCCTTGTTTTTACTTAATAAATTGCGGTTTAAACAAGCAATACCGCCTTGAACCTTGTTTTCTTATTTTTTTAATAAGAATGTAAAGTAATCTTCACACAGATGTTACATTAGAAGTTAATGACAACAGTCTTATTTCAGTAATTTGTATGACAGTACAGTTCAACTAGGTTTCCCTCTTTATTTTGTTTTGTTCCTCCGTAAGAAAAGTGTGCACTACCCTTAATGCTCTAATACTACATTTCCTCGATACTAGGTTATGTTGTCTGTCTATATATATCTATACGTGTGTGTGTGTGTGTGTGTGTGTGTGTGTGTGTGTGTGTGTGTGTGTGTGTGTGTGTGTTTGTATACTACTAACTGTAAACTTGTCTGCAGAAAGTTTCTGTGATAGTGTGGGAATGAAGGTGAAAAAGAACCAGTATAAATTGTTAGCTGCAGGCTGCTGAAACAGATTAGGGAATCTCTCTAAAAACAAGGCTCTAGAAACTTCTGAATGAAAAGAGCATTTTAAATGCATGGCATTTCTTATCTAATACACTTTTCAACTAATCAGAAAATATCTAAAAAAATTCTTCTAATGTACATTTAATTTAAAACACACTTAGTGAAATCACTTTCGTATATAGAAAATACTTCTCCAAAACTTTGTTTTTTGCAGTGGGGCAAGTCTCCCATCCCCTTAATTAAATATACTGACTCCATATTCGTGCAACAAAAGAGAAAACTCCTTGCACAATGAATCAATGCTGGTGCACAAACACAAACTTCTAGAGGTAGATATGCAACATAGTAGTGGGCATTAGTAAGGTACAAATACTAATCAGCACTAAATTTGCGTTGTAACCTGTGATCCATAACCACACCAACAGTGATTTTCTGTAGCCTTACACACTTTTCTATGAAATGGAATTCAGTCATTTGTGTTTTCGATGGAATGACACTTGTTTATTCTTTTGTAGATAAAATGTTACATACCCAAAGATATATATATATATATATATATATATATATATATATATATATATATATATATATATATGGGTTCATGTCACTACATCGACATGTCATTACATCGACAACTACTGCTGCGGCATGAAATAATCGACAATTCAAACCGTCGACAAGTGTAATTACCGACATTAACTTTACTGACAACCCGACAACACAAACGTGTAATATGTAGTATACTATCTGCATATTGTGAGTCATCTACGAATTTCAGCACAACACATGTAGCATTATGGTTTACTATCATATTATCGAGACCAACTCGGTCTAATTCACTTTGCGCAAAACCCAAAACTCGAACCCTGGCAATGTCAAACACCAGTAATGTAGACGTACAAATCACGCCCCCATCTTGACCCATGTTAGTGCTCGGCCCAAGATAGCATTCAATTTGCATTCTGGCAACACCAGGTTTCAGCACTGTCAGTTTTCATGGACGTGGGTCGCTGTTATGATTATTCAACCAAGTCCATCTCTGTAGCTTGATAGTAAACCTATCTATATATAGACAGAAAGATACAGATATAAATAGATTTGTATACATATTCCATAAAATGTTCCAATTTTATCAAGCTGAGAGATGTGATAATGCAAATCCAAATAAATGAAGTTTTTAAAAGTGTTGTCGGTAAAGTTAATGTCGGTGATTACACTTGTCGACGGTTTGAATTGTCGATTATTTTGTGCCGCAGCAGTAGTTGTCGATGTAATGACATGTCGATGTAGTGACATGAACCCATATATATATATATATATATATATATATATATATATATATATATATATATATATATATATATATATATATACATATGAGTGCTGCCACTTCTGTAAAATGGTACTTTGGTTGACATCTTGTCAGTCAACACATTTGGATCACCTAAAGAGATGTTTTACACTTGTCAACAATTATGTGAGTTTGGACGATTTTTGGGGTTGATGAATTTCCCCTTTCCCCAAGAATTAGTATGCAAAATTATCATGGGGTGTGGGGGGTGCAGGTAGGCTTGCCCCACTGCAAACAACATTTTCTTTTGCAGTGTATTTTTCTTTTTTGCATGCACTGTGATTGAGGCTTGGATGAATGCTTATTAGCAAGTCATGCATAATTTTGATAATTTGGTGTTGACATTACACACATTTTTATTTTTTTTGCCAGATTTGGTTTCCCCTTCTAAGGCCTCACATCATTGACCCCCCCCCCCACACCCCACCCCTGAGCTTGAATCCTATACAAGATCTTCTTTCACACTTCTCTGGGAAACTCCATCCAGACCTTAGCAACCTTAGACTAACTGCTTGGTTTCTCCAGTTCCAGTAATGGCTAGTAATCCAGCCCTCTGCTGTGATGTATTCAGGATTCTGTCTGCCTCCCAGAAGTAATTGACATACAAACTGTACAGCGAGATGTGGAAATTTTCGTTAACTTGGCCTCTGCCCAAGGTATTGACCGTTTTGTCTGCTCTTATTCCAAATACTCTACATTTCTTGGTGACTTGTATTTCTCCACCATAACAGTACAATTAGTAGCAATTTCTAGTTTCCATGTTTGCCATGAAACCCATTCCCTAGCTTCCTATATACTCTGTAAGGGCTTTATAAAGGAGCCTCCCTCTTTTGGCCCTTGATTAGGAAATCATTTCCTCCATGGGACTTCAATTTCATGCTGTAGGCCTTCATAAAGCCTCCTTTTGAACCAGCGTTTATGACACAAATGAAGTTTCTTTCATGGAAGATCGTATTTCTCATGGCTATTACTTCTGTGAGAAGAGTTTCTGAGCTACAGGTTCATTCTTTGACAGTGTCGTAATTAATTTTCTTTAAGGACAGTGTCCTTTCATACCAATCCCTCCTTTATTCCCAAAATGGTTTCTGAGGCATGAACCAACCAATTCCCTTACTAGGCTTTTTTCCAAAGTATACCAGTAAGGGCAAATACAGCTTGCACATCTTGAGCTTTCATAGGCAGTTGAGATTTTATTTGTACTTTATCAGGTCTTTCAGGAAAGACTTCCAGCTCTTTGCCTCCTTTGCTGTCAGTAAACTGGGACTCTGCAAGTCCAGAGTTACTCTTTTAAGTTGGCTCTCAGAATGCCATTTCCTTTGTATTCTCAACCTGTAATTATCCTCTACCATGCAAGTCTAAGGCTTATTCCACCAGGTTTGTTGAAACTTTAGCTGCTTTCTTTAGGAATTCATTGATTGATGGATGACATCTGTGCAGCAGCTACTTGGGCTACGTTACATACCTTTGCTAAGCATTACAGGCTGAATGCTATATCCAGCGCTAGGGTTACCTGTGGAGCCACGGTCCTCAAGGGATTCTTGTCATGCTGACACCCAAGGGTGTTGTAGCTTATGATTCTGACTCATAAGTCAGGTCAGACTGATGAAGTGAATAGGACATGGTAGTTAAGTACTTAGCATAACGCTGAATCCTTTAATTCATATCCATTCAGTACAAAAATCCACCCTCCATCCCCCTACCAGTTTGACACTCTGTAAGACCTGATAGGTATTTCACTCTCCTTTCTTCCTTCTGTGCATTGATTTTGCTCATTGGAGCTAAACTTACTTTGAGGTAATCTAGCTTACTGGGGCATGTTGGGAAAATAATTCTTAAAGGGCTTGAGGCTGGAGCTCTAGTTTTGCCGGGTCAGATCCAACAAATGGCTAGAGGGCACATAAGTCATATTGGACGGATGTGAATGAAAAGATACAGCATTATGGTAAGTGCACAGCTACAGTTTATATATGTCCTCATTTAATGCTCCCAGTGCATTCATTTTAATGTGTCTGAGAGTTCTTTGAAAGTTCTTACTTCTCCTTTGATTTGTCCATCGTTTTATTTTGGAAAAATGAGTCATAAGTTATGAGTGGCATGTGATCCTCTACTACAGTCAAAAGATACGTGTCAAAAATTATATTTCACCAGATATGGACTAAGCACACATGTATTATAGTATAAAGCTGATGTGCTACTCAGCATTATGTGGCTGAGTAGTACTGTCAACATAGAATGCAGAAAAACTGATGAAAACTGACTTAATTCAGTAGTGACAGCAGCTCCAGACTGGATCTGACGTCTGTTTAAGCAGTCACTGGAGTATAGCTATACTTAATCTCCTTCCCTACCCAGTGACAACATTAATTTCCCACAGTGGAAGTAGCAACACTGGATCCTATCATTTAAAATAGCATCCGCAATCGTGGTCTGTTTGTCAGGAGCCTGTATGGGCCATCCCACCATAATTCAGTAACACTACAGAGAATGGTGTCTACTTACTGGGTGTACTGTATCTCCATGAAATGTGTTCTTTCAATGCATCCAGAAGTCCCATACATCCTTCATTGAATATCAGTTTTGGAAAAGGGTTGTAGACTACCTGGAGTTATATATATCACTTGTCTTTGATCAGTTTTGGAGAAGTTGGAGAAGGGATTGTAAACTATGACCTACATTAATTCAGGATAATGCCTGTTTTTCATTGTTTCTGAGTTGCTGCCTACTTTGCTTGATAAAATCACATTGAAGGTAAACCCATAGACCTGCAAGGTCGGTAAGGAAGAGTAATGAGATATGGTCAAAAGTAGTACTTCATCCTAGGGCTGGGGGGAATTTTGGTATTGTTTCTTAGCCCCAAAGCATATGGCATATTTCATGGGAGTAACAGCTTTGTTAGAACTGTACTGAGGATATAGTCCAGTAGTGTGTCATGGTAGCATTTTACCACAAAGTTTGTGAAGCCAGAAATGAGAGGCTGTGCCTCCTGGCAGAAAGTCCGCACCCTGGAAATAATTTGTTCCTATAAGTCTGATGTGGGACAAGGGGTATGGGTAATGAGTACATAATGTAGTGTCTGGGGTGCACTATATTGTGGTATTCTACAGAAAGTCTACTGTAATGAAAAATGATGAAATGCATTCCCTACGCTATCTGTTTGTTTACCTTGAGCATAAATGTTGCTATGGTCCATAAAGTGCATTGTAGAATGTTAGTTCATAGCTACAGGTTTTACGTTAAAATAATCATACTCCTCATTCTGGAAGTAAGCTCTTTGTTGAGACATGCATTTGCTTCTGTAGGTTACAGCTTACAGATTAACAAGTTTATCAGCAAAGGTGATGTGTGAAATCTGTGTTTGATACAATTCACAAAAGTTATGGAGGAGGGCTGTGTGTATGGGATCAGGCATTAAGGTGATTCTTATCTATGAAATAAGTTAATGTCCAAACCATGTACAAATTGTATTACAGACTGTGGTTATAAACCACTGCATAGAGCATTTGTGAATACCCTGACCCTTGTAGGCTACTTTTTTTAGCTTGTCAGTGGCTAGAGCATCTAACCACATACTGAGACATCTGCATGCACCACATCTGCCCGTATCTTGGCATCTTGTTTCTGAGTCATTTTATTTAGAACCATCATTACAAGTGAATATAATACCGAGTCACACTGTATTATAATGGCTAAACATATTTTATTTTAATCATTTAACTAGGTATGCCCACTAGGCAAAAAGACTGACAAGGGAATACTGATCTCATTATGACTTTCTCAGAGTTGTAAGGTATGCAAGTGGAGATGAGGGAAATCAAAAAAGCACTGCAGGAAGGATTTTAATGAGAATTGATAGCCCTAACATTCTAAGTTAGACTTTAAGACTTATCACTGTGATGGTCAAGAGCTGTTGTCTTACAGTCCATACTGCAGCTGCCACATAGTACGAAAGGGGTAGTTGGCCTTAAGACCATATAGTAAATGTGCAATGCTGCCTCAGGTAGTGGCCAACACCTGTCACACCCAAATAAATTTCACACTGACCATCTACAGAGCAGAGCTACAGTCACTGACTCTGCAGCACCTTGCTCCCAGTTCAGTGTCTTCTAGTACCATCTTACCAAGAATAACTGAGACTTGTTTCAGATTATGTTGCAAGCCTGCATACGTGCTCATGCTTACACGTCTCTCTCTGTCTGACGCACACACACACAGACACACACACACACACACACACACACACACACACACACACACACACACACACACACACACACACACACACACACTGTTTTCTAGGAATGGATTAATGATTATCTTTTCAGTAACAACACTCCTTCTTTGCCCATTATCACATCACCACTATCCAGACTAATGTGGCTGACTAAGAACATAGTCACTGTTGACCTTTAAAGCATTTATGATAGCAGTAAATTCTTCAACAGATAGATGCCAAAATTTGATCAGCTACCAGTTTTACACCCCCATCTTTATACTAATAAATAAACCAGTAGACTTTTTCCTTGGAATAATTAAAAATTGAAGTAACATATTTGTGAAATTAAATGTATAAACATTTGTACACTTGCACAATGAAATACAAAATAAATGGGGTTTAATAGACAGATGTCATATATAAGAATACTATCTAACAGTATTAAAACTGCATGCAGTAAAATTGCATGTTTTACTTAAAAGACATTTGCAAATTTTGCACAGCTTACCACTATCAGTGGGAACAGAGTAAGCTTTAATAGCTGCAAGAGGTTTGGAAATGAGGAGATCTACATTCTGTCCATCCATCAGTCTATCCATTTTCTAGAATAACTTTTATCTACTTTATGACTGTTGGGGACTGGTGCAAATCCCAGCAACCAATGGTTATAAGGCAGGAACCAGTTCTGGATGGAATACCAGTCCATAATACAGCACATGTATTCACACACAAGTGCTGAGATACACTTCAAAGGTAGGACCAGCTTGGTATCGCCAATCCACCTGCCAACATAGAATTGTAGGAAGTTATTAGGCTAATGGCCCTAGGGCCCTTTCAGGCTTAGTCAAGTTCTAACCTTATTTCCATGATCAGTGCCTTTTGCCCCTGTCCGAGAGGGACACAGGTGTAACCTTCGGGGATGAATTTACGGTTACCCATCAGTCATCTAGATTGCGTTTGAAGAGGGTCAATGAGGTGCTCTGTTTGGCATGAAATGGGAACCTGTTCCAAAGGTGTGGTAACCTCTGGCAGACAAATATGTCCATCAAGCAAGTTCTATTAATATCAAATAGCAGGTTAAGGTCTGTAGAGCAAATAACCTGTGTACCATTTGACCTACGGAGATGCAGCATTTCCAGTAAAGCAGGGTCAGAAATTGCCTTGTATGCAAGGCAGAGATCGCCTCTAAGTAGTCTGTATGAAGCAAAATAAAGTGACAGTGATTTCAGACAGTCTACATAGGACAGGTGCTAAAGACCTAGAATTTTTCTTGTGAGGAACCTTTGTGGTCTCTCCAGTTGCTGTAGGTGCTTGGAAAGGTACATATCAAAAGGGGTGTTGTGCTCAATTATTGGCCTAATGAGGGAAGAGTACAAGGAGGTTATGACTTCTTTTTTTTTCTGGAGGCAGTGCCCTTACTTATGAGATGAACAATATAGAATACCCTTCATACCACTGTGGAGACGTGGTGGTCAAAGGTGAGGTTGCTGTTAACCTGTGTGCCCAGGTGTCTCAACACTGAGTGCACACTTAAGATGTTGCTATTGATGTGGTAGTTAGCAGGAACATCACCCTTATCGAAACAGATGATAATACATTTTTTGCATTGAGTTTAAGACCATGACTTTGGCATCAATCATCTGTTTGTGTAAGACCCTCTTGTAAGATGTTGACATAATTTGGAGATTCTATGACTGCTCCCAGTTTGTAGTCATTAGCTCACTTTGTCAGCCACAGACTTTTAGTTTTTGCTAGTACTTGAACAGTAGAGGTCCCAGTACAGATCCCTGTGGAACACCACTGGTTACAGGTCTGCTGTTGGAGGTGGATTCCCCTATTTTGATTATATGGGTTCTATCAGTGAGCCAGTTAGCGACCCATCTAACAATATAAGTGTTAATACCTAGATGGGTGAGTTTGTCAATGATGCCTGAGTGGGGAATAGTGTTAAATGCTTGACTAAGTCTAGGTAGACTGTATGCACAGATTTCCCCTTGTCCAGGGCCTTGGTGACTGTATCGAAGAAGTCCACCAGGTTTAACAGGCATGATCTCTCTTTGACAAAATCAAACTGAGTATGGTCAAGTTTTTGGAGACTACCTTTATCTTTGTTGATAAGTCAATGATGATTCACTTCATGGCCTTGCAGGCTAGTAAGGCTGATAGGTCTATAGCTCCCAGGGTGAGTGGAAGCACCACCTTTGTGCAAGGGAATAACTGTGTCACTTTTCCATTCAGTTGGGACAAAGCCAATGCTTTGACTATGATTGAAGAGAGTACCCGATGGTGTTGTTAATTCTTGTTCGAGCCCATGTAGGACACATCTTGGGATGTTATCAGGTCCCATAGATGCCGTGTTCCTGACCTTAGAGAGGGCGTTAATGACCTGTTCTTTAGAGATACAAGATAGGGGTGAGGTGGCAGGAATGTCATGGGGTACGTGTGGCAGGAACAGAGGAGTGAACGTTTCACAGAACCTGTCAACCTAGAATTAACTTGAAGATATAAAAGTTCTGCTGCAGCAGTTTTTTACCACTGCACAACTTTGCCATTCATAAGGGCAGTGATGCACTGAAATGTCATGAGAGTGACTCACCTGTCACTTAACCCTAAGTAAATTTTATCTGCACTGCATTATTTTTTCCATGTGTGAAGCTGAGGAGCTGATGGAAAGTGCTAGTACTGTACAGAAAATGAATCAGTCTCCCTAAATTAGGCTGTCATGGATATATGAGTGAAATAAGTTAAAACAAAGGAAGAGCTTGCTAAGGATGGGAGGATATACTGTTAACAGTTCTTGCATCTCTCCAGAACATAGTTCAGACATTCAGCTATACAGTGTATCACTGAAAGATAATTGCTGTTAATATGTTAAGCACCTGTAGATAAGGTATTTCTTTAGTTAAATTGTAATATGTGCTCACAAGTAAACAGAGATCAATTTTGAAATACTGTGTTACTGAAGGCAGATGAAGCTGTACATTTTCTGACCTGTGTTTTACTGTGCCTCATTCTTTTAAGTCCAGAATCTTGGATGCAGTATTTTAATATAACTGTTCATTGCTTATTCTGTAATACACATTTATGTTATGTAACAGTCCAAACCATTGTTGCCTAAAAGTCTCAGTCTTCTTTCGGTTCCTTGCTGCTAATGTCATAGCTAAAGGCCGTAGTTTTTTTAACATAGTCTTTGCCCCCCTTAAGGAAATCTCACTGTACCTCTGGTAGTAGTTTTCAGCTGCTGTAGAACTATGAGACGTATATAATGCATTTAATTCCCTGCCAGTAAGTATTCTAATATCTTAAATTGTGCCAGTCTTCTTCCCCTCAGCTTCTTTATTGTCAGATATTGCTTTCTGGTTGTGGGTTGTATTTTTTAGTAAGGTGGTGAGTCACTGTTTTATTAGCTTTGATGGTATTTATTTTAAAAAATACAAAACCACACTGACAATAAAATTCACCTTTTGAGAGGGCAGTGTT
The DNA here is from genome assembly GCF_019279795.1 of Protopterus annectens. Lineage (NCBI taxonomy): Eukaryota > Metazoa > Chordata > Ceratodontiformes > Protopteridae > Protopterus > Protopterus annectens. Next base: position 436,699,312 of record NC_056748.1, read on the forward strand.
TATTTACAGGCAGTTTGAGCTTCCATTACTTTTTAAAGTAGAGCATCTTCCGTGAGTCGGACATTGTCACTTAGAAATAAATACTTGTTTTCTCATTAACATATTTCAGACGACAGATATGTAGTAGACTGTAAATTAGTATATTTTTATGTTTCTTTTGTTTTCCAGGACTTAAAAGAAGATGATGATGGCTGGGGCTTGTGAGAGTAGTATTTTGATGAAACAGGTGGATTTGCTGATGTACAGAAAGCAGGCTGCCTCAGATTGCTTTTCAGTGTGAAATTAAGATTGCTAAAGGCAATGTCAAAGAGGAGTCGTGGAAAGGTTGAAAAGCGTGAAACAGATATGGAAGCTTTACAGGCTGCAAATGAAGAACTAAGGATGAAGCTGACAAACATCCAGATAGAACTACAACAAGAGAAATCTAAGGTATGTGTGATTATCACATCTTAAGACATAGACATTCTGCAGTTTTTCAAAATGGAAATATCCATTAATTACATTTGCTACATATATATATACTGTTATGATTAACTATGGGCTTTGAAAATGGCTTTGACCCACACTTAAAATCATACTGACTGCAGTCACAAGTAATTAGCATATTTTACACAAAAACAACAAATTTAAAACAAAAATCTTCTCTAACACAAGCAAGTCTTTGACTGAGAAAAAAACAAATACTGGGAACAGACAACTAGAAAAACAAAAACAAGACAAAGGACACTTGGCTCACCAAACTCCCAGCAGTTTAATTAAGTTAGCGCTTTTGTACAGTTCAATGCCTATACTTCCTCAGACTCCGGAGTTTTGTTTTTACAAGCAAGTCTTTGAGCCAGGATTAGTTTTTAATTTAAATTGCTAACTTTGCTGTGTCCATCATTGATAAGAGTTGGCAATGCTAGGCCTTCTAATGATTAAAATGCTGTGACTGCAGTTCCTGTGACCACAAAAGAAAAGAAAACCAGTTCATTCCCTAAATGCAATCATATCATCTCCAGAAATGCAAAAATAAAACCAAAGGTGCATTTCTAGCCTATGTTGTCTGAGCTGAAATCAAGACTCCATATAAAGCACAAGAATGGTACCCCAGTTTTCCTTGTGCACATACCTGTTTTCCTGAACAAATAAATAGTTGGCACTTGGGGTTCTCGGTATCCCAGTGGTCACAGCTGCATGTATAAAGTGGTGCCTGTAAGGGCTGTGGTTTTCATTCAATTTGGTCAAATTAAGCTTTTCTTCTGATGGTCACATCAAAGGGGGTGTTCCCTTAGATCTGAGGTGCTGTGACTCTGAAGCTGACTGTGTTAAAGGAGGAGTGAAGAGGGTAGAAGCCTGGAGTTTTCAGCATTTTGACATAACTAATTTACAAACTAGCTGTAGGACCCCGAGCCTTGAACTGTATAACTGATAAAATGTATTTCAGTCAAATGTCTCATTTCACATCCCTCTTGTAAAATCACCTTGATGAGGGCATTTGGACATTTTTAATAACATATGATGTTAAGTTGTCTATCTTGCCTTCGATCTTGGTGGTTGGGATCAGAGCTGATCCTCGGCTCCGACTCGGCCATCTTCTATAGCTCGAGAGCTGTTTACTGGCTCAAGGCTACCCCTTATCCCATGGTACCTAGCGGTAGCTACCCAGATTTCGCTTGCTGCTTCAGCTGCGAGGTGTCGTTTTACTGGCTCAGGCTTGTATTAGTTTATTATAGAATTTTTTTTCTAAAAAAAAAAAAAAAAAAGTTTCTTTCTTAAGAGTTATAGTTAACTTTTAGTCTTAATCTATTGTCATTAGTTTAGTGTGTTGCAGTAGTTCCTTTCCTCCCCTTTAGAACTAGTTTAATTTAGAGAGTTCTCCTCCTCCCTCTCTTCTAGTCAGGTTAGCCGTTTAAGTTAGAGGCTTTCCTTCTATCTTCCTTTTAGGTAGCCGTTTAAGTTAGAGGCTTCCTAGTTTAAAAAAAAAAAAAAAATCTTTAGCTTTAGCTGTAGTATACTGTGTTTTTCTTTTTGTTGATATTGGTGTTGTGGTATTTTGTTTTCGCTTATCGGCCATTTGGCTAAGATCAGTGTAGTATCTCTTGAGGTATTTTGTTGGATACAGGATGTCTAAAGAATCCAAGGTGTCTGGATTCAAGAAGTGTGACTCATGCTGTCAGAAAATGTCTCTGACAGATGGACACACTTCTTGCGTCTATTGCTTAGGCGCAGTGTACATGCAGGACTTTTGTTCTATATGCCATGCATTTAGTTCAAGAGTTCTGCAGAAGTGTAAGAATAAGCTTATTCTTAGAGGTCTTTTAAAGCCCCAGGATTCACCAACTAAGGCTCAGCCTGTGAAATCCCCAAAACTGACCAAATCGTCGGCTCCAAGCTCAGATCCGTCATTGGTTCAAACTTTACCTGCTACTTCGGTTCCGTCCGGAACCGATGGGACTATCTCCCCTTCGGCTCCATCAGAATCTTCGGAGCCATCGCGGAGCCACAAGAGGCTGAGGTCCCCTTCTCTGGAATCCATACATTTGGCTCCTCGGTCTCCCCTGCTTCAGAGTGAGCGCAGTCACAGATCTTCCCACTCCTCTCGGTCCTCTAGGCTCTCGGATCACAACGTGGAGAGAGTGGTCAGTAGATTGCTGAAGTCGCAGGCACTTGCCAAGATCTTGTCCAGCCCTCCTCAACAGGTGTCGGCTCCATCCACTTCTATCGATGTTCCTCCTCCAACTCCCTTGAGCTCGGAGCCAGAGTTTGTTGGGGTTCGAGTCATGGAACCGTTGGCTCCGATAACTATTTCTCCTTCGGTTCCGTCGTCAGCTCCGATTCCCTCGATGGTGCTGTCCGTCGAGGGATCTGGGCACCGAGGCTCCCTCATCGGTTCCGAGGGGGCAAGTGGCATCGGACCCTTGTCCGACCCCGTTCTCCCTTTCAGAACTTCCGAGCAGGTGAGCTCCGCTCCTACATCGGCCTCAGAGCCATCTCCCTTGGTGCGGAGAAGGATTCCAATTTCCTCAGAACCGGAGTCTTCTCTGCATCGTGGCAGGGATGCCTTCGATGTCATGAGGAATGTGCTGGCCTCTGAGTCAGCTCCACGATCGACCCCACCGTCTCCGTCTCCTGTAGTGCTTGAGCCAACCTCTCCTCCTCCTCCAGACCCCAAGCGTGGGGAACCGGCACTCCAGGGCACCCCATCGGGTGTTTCCTCTTCTTCCGAGGCCTCCCCTGATCATTCAGAGGAGCCCTCTCAAAAGAAGAAGTGCAAGAGGAAGCACATTGACTCCCCTGAGTCGGTCACCTCTGATACAGACTTAGATGAATCGGAAGGGTCCCCGAGATCCCCCTCTGAAGATGTTTCCTTCTCGGACATCCTAGAAATGCTTAAGCAGAGGGGCAACTGGAATCCCCTAGCCCCTACCGAGGATGAGTCTGTATTCCTGGATGCATTCGGTTCCCGATCTTCCACCTCCTGGGTTTCTCCACCTTTCGATCCACTCATGTCAGTGGTGGCTCGAAAGGCTTGGTCAGCCCCGGATACAGTGGAACCAACCCCGAGGAGACCCAGCAAGTTTATCACTGCACCCCTTGATAAGCAGTTCCTTACCAAAGGTGTTCCTGTGGATGCCATGGTGGTAGCAGCAGCCACTAAAAAAGAGTTAGCGGAAACTTCTTCGTCTGTCCATCCTCCTAACAAGGAGTCTAGGACTATGGATAGATACGGGAAGCAAATGTTTGCTTCAGCGACCTTTTCTATGAGGTCACTGAATTACTTATGCCATTTTACACGGCTTCAGAGGGATCTCCTTAAAGAGCTTGGAGATATCCTTCAAGATCCATCAGCTGAAGGGGCTCAAGCTAAAGTGGCTTCCCAGCTGGCGACCCTTAATTCTGTAGTCAACTCCTCCATGAGGCTCATTCCCTATGCAGCCAATGGTGCGAGTAGAGCCGGAGGTACAGGCGTGGCCCTTAGGAGACACTCATGGATGCGGCTGTGTAATTTTGCCGAACCTTTTAGAGCATCATTCACCAACACCCCCTTTGATGGTTCCTTTCTTTTTGGACCACAGGTGAAAGACACCTTGACTAGGTGTGAGCAAGAAGGCAAGACTCTCTCTGCCATGGGAGTCTGTTTTTCCACTCCTTCCAGACCATACCGCAAGGGTCAGAAGAGTGGTAAAATGTGGTTCCTTAAATCCCAGGGAGCCTTGCCTGACACACGTAGCGATTTTTCGTCCAGGGGCAGAGGAGGAAACAACAACAGACGCCACCCTCGTGGCAGGGGGGGTCCACAGAACCAGGGCAGCAGAGAATCCTTCTCTGAGAAGCCCTTCCAGCATCCCTGAAGGGTTGCCCGGCTGCCTGCCTCTGGAGGCAGTCGGGGGAAGACTTTCACTGTACCCAAAAGCCTGGCAAAATTTAACGCAAGACAAATGGGTACAGTCAATCATATCCAGAGGTAACAAAATTCCCTTCTCTCAACCCCACTTACTGTCAAGCAAATCCCTTCCAGATGTTCCACCCAATCTGAGGGACCAAGCAGTCATAGAAGTTTCAAAACTGCTAGAAAAGAGTCATCCAGGAAGTCCCGGCAGACCAACACAGATCCAGAACTTACTCAAGGTTCTTTTGGGTACCAAAAAAGACAGGGGACTGGAGACCGATTCTGGGTTTCAGCAGACTAAATAAGTCTGTTCAAAGAACAAAGTTTCGGATGGTCATGCTACATTCCATTCTACCCTTTCTGGGTCAGGACAGTTGGATGTGCTCCATAGATCTTCAGGATGTGTACTATCACATCAAAATGGACAGGCGCTCCAGGAGATTCCTTTGCTTCGGGCTGGGAGCCAGTCATTATCAGTTCAGAGCTCTGCCCTTTGGTCTCACCACAGCCCCCAGGGTGTTCACCAAATGTATGGCAGTGGTCACAGCTCACCTGAGATGGCAAGGATTCCAGGTGTTTCCATATCTAGACGACTGGCTCCTCACTGCTACTACCAGGCATCAACTTCTGCAAGCCAGGGACTACACAATCACAATCTTCTCCCAGCTAGGCATCACAATAAACTTTGAAAAATCTACCTTGTTGCCCTGTCAATCTATCACCTATATAGGAGCAGACCTAGATACAAGGAACATGTCCGCAAGGCTTCCGCCAGACAGGGTATCTTTAATTCAGCAGCAAGTACAAATTCTAATACAGAGCAAAAGGATCCAAGTCAGTTTCATCCTTCAAACTCTGGGTTCCATGGCAGCGGCAATTCTTCTAATCCCACTGACCCGCTTTCACATGAGGATCCTTCAGTGGCTTCTGTTCACACAGTGGTCTTTCCAACAGCTGCCCTTGTCTCACATGATCATGATTACAAAAGCATGCAAAAGGCACCTTTCCTGGTGGATGGTCTCCCATTAGTGACTCAGGGCAGGCCCTTCATTCAGCCCCCTCCGGTTGCCACAGTTACTGCAGATGCCTCCCTGATAGGGTGGGGTTGGGGGGGCATTATCAGGGCAGGACAGTCCAAGGCACTTGGCAGCCTCACGAGTACCATCTGCATGTAAACGTCCTAGAAATGAGAGCCGTGCTCCTAGTGTTGCAAGATCTTCAGGACTCTCTCCCTTCTGGGACCATTGCAATTCAAACGGACAACATGTCAGTGGTGTGGTACATCAACAAGCAGCACGGAACCAGGACCTACCCCCTATGTCAAGAAGCACTCAGACTCTGGCAGTGGGCGATTTCCTCCCAACGATTTCTGATTGCGACGCACATCCCTGGGAGGTCCAACGTCATAGCGGACAGGCTCAGCAGAGCTATTCTCATGCCTCACGAGTGGTCTCTGAATCAGGTAGTTGCGGATCTGATCTTCCGCAAATAGGGACAGCCTTGCTGCGATCTTTTTGCCACACCCGTCAACAGCAAATGCAGCAACTACTTCTCCCTTCTTCCGCTTCCAGGTCACACACCCATAGATGCTCTAGTCCACGATTGGCCTCAGGAACTTCTTTATGCCTTCCCTCCGTTTCCCCTGATACTTATACTCATACAGAAAGCAATATCTTTGGGTTGCAAAATGATCCTCATTGCCCCCTACTGGCCTCGACAGATATGGTTTCCGTTCCTGCACCATTACCTTCTCGATCAGCCCTGGACTCTGGATCCGATTCCAGACCTACTGATTCATCAATCAAGCGGGTTGCATCAATCCCTCCAAACACTGCAGCTCACAGCTTGGTTGCTCCACTTCCAACCTTAGCCAGGCTTCCCAGCATTTCCCTGGCCGTACGTGAAATTATTATCTCCTTGCACAAGTCCGCCACTAGAAGGACAGAGGCTAGGAACGTAGATCCCTTTTCAGCCCCAGTCCACGAAATCTTGGAGTTCCTAGCATAACTTTTTCATTCTGGGTCCGCTTCTGCTACAATCAGGGTTCAATTAGCTGCCATTTCAAACTTTCATGTTGGGTTGTCCAATGCAAACATCATGTCTCATAAGCTATGTAAAGCTTTTCTAAGAGGGACTACTTAGACCCCCATTGAGAGATTCCCCCTCCTCCTTGGGACCTAAATTTGGTACTAACCTCCTTAATTTTTCCCCCTTTTGTACCTGCAGCGTCCTGCTCCATTAAGTTTCTATCTTGGAAAACTTTCTTTCTGGTAGCTGTTACTTCAGCCAGACGCGTCTCTGAACTTCAGGCACTATGTGTCCGTCCTCCAGACTTAGTTTTTCATAAGGACAGGGTTGCTCTGAGGACTAATCCCTCTTTCCTTCTGAAAGCTGCTCAGAAAATAATTTAAACCATTCTATAGACCTACCTGTGTTTTTTCCCAACCACACCAACAAGGCAGAATACAAATTACATCAATCAGATGTTCATAGACAGCTGCGTTTGTACCTGCATAGGATGAAGGATATAAGAAAGTCGGATCAACTATTCCTTTCCTATGCTCTGGGCAAACAAGATCTCCCAGTTTCCAAAGTGACCTTATCCAGGTGGTTGTCTCACATTATTACCTTCATCCATCAACTGAGAAACAAAGAGTTATCTATCAAACCAAAAGGTCATTTTACAAGGGCTTTGGCCACCTCTGTAGCCTTCCAATCTAGGTTGCCTATGGACTCTTATCTGTGCAGCTGCTACGTGGGCAAACCCTGATACCTTTATTTCTCATTACAAGCTAGATACGGTCTCCAGGAGCAGAGCTAACTTTGGTTCCACTGTTCTAAAAAGTCTGTTCCAATGAGCCGCCCAGGATTATATGTGCTAGGGATGCTGTCCCAACCAGCAAGAACGAAGGTGAGATAGACAACTTAACATAAAGAAGTTATGTACCTACCATAACGTTCCATGTTAGTTGTCTTCATCTCGCCTTCTTTCTTGCGTCCCACCCTCCATCCTCCTGTCCTATTGGACCAAGAGGAGTTCAGGTTTCACTGGCTGAGTGTTCTCTGGTTGTTTCCTCTACTGACTTAGAGAGCATGACAGATGTGCTCAACATTTTGTTTGGAGAGGTTCATTCTCTAGCTATGGCTAGGGTTAGCTATTTCAAACGAGATCTGGGTAGCTAGCGGTAGGTATCATGGGATAAGGGGTAGCCTCAAGCCAGTAAACAGCTCTCGAGCTATAGAATATGGCCGAGTCGGAGCCGAGGTTCGGCTCCGATCCCAACCAGCAAGAAAGAAGGTGAGATGAAGACAACTAACATAACTAAAATCCAGATAGGAATGTTTTTTTTTTTAATCATTAAAAGTATATTCCAAGTTATTGTATAAAATCATTTTGCATTTTTGTCAGGGTGTTTTCTCACATGAAAGTCTTTTAAAATGATTATGACTAACAGCTGAGACAGAAGTAATAAAAATATCAGTAGTTGGCTATATTCATTCTGGTGATTGTTTGTAATGTTTGAGCTTTCAGCTAATTTGATATAAAGTTAATAACAGCTGATATAAATAGATGACATCAGTGGCCAAAAGGGGCTGTGTTTGTGATCACGGAAAATGCAATTCAGAGACATATTAGCCATAGTGAGGAAATACCTCATTATTAGCTAATTTACACAACTCTCAATCATGTATAGTTACCTCTAGTGCTAATCTACACTTTCCTAATGTAATCCCTACTGGCAGCCTGTGCATGTGTCGATACAGGCACCCCCCCCCAATATTCAGTCTCTCTCATAGACATAAACATTTAAACACACACACACACACACACACACACGCACACACACACACACACACACACACGGTACTATATAAAGAATATCCCTGGTGTCCTGTGTTCCCCTATGATATGTTCTATTAAATTTGTAAGTGAGGTTAGGGTGCTATTTAAAAAATATAATTGATGTCTAGTGCCTCCCTCCCATCCCCCATCTTTCTTAGTGCTGCAAACTTGTTCTTTTTTTTTTTTTTGCAAAAACTGTTAGGGCATAAAAAAAAATATCCATAGGGGCTGCCACACACACACACACACACACACACACACACACACACACACACACACACACACAAACACACTCACCTACCCTACCTATCCCTTGATTTACTCCCACCCCCACTGTGCTAGCCTGGGAAGACACAAAAACAAACTCACACCACCACTATGTATTCATTAAACTCCTTAGCATTTACCTGTAATGAGATTTCATCCATTAAAAGTAATGGGTGAACACAAACCTTTGGCCAAGTTAATTAGTTCAGCAGTCCAAACTAACAATGCAGTTAAGAAGATATCTGAATAACTTGGCTGCATAAGTGTCTTACTGCAAGCATTTCTGGGTGGAAGCACAATAAAAATTGGCATAGACCTTTCCCTTAGAATGCCTCATTTGCATTTCAGTAGGCCATAGAGACAGCCCAACATGGTGCTACACCCGTTTGAGGTAAAGCACTGTAGGGCTCTTGCTGAATCGGAAGTTGGCCAGTGGTAAAAAAGGCTTACCTTTTGTGGTAGCCTTTCTGAATCCCAGTCTGTATTTCTTCTGTAGAGGTGAATTTGCCTTTTTTTAATCAAAATATTACAAAAAGTATATATTCTCATTGCTAAAACAAAATAAAATGTGAAATATGAAAAAGTACAAAACATCACTTTATAAGCAGAGTAAATCTTTAGAGGTGTGAGTTATACTTATTTTTTCCAGATGGTGAGTGATCAGGGGCACTTCCTTTTGTGCCTGCATCTCACAACATCTTCAATGCAACAGTAAAAGCTGGCACAATACACATCTGAATTCCTTATTGCCAGCAATTTAGAGTCCATCTGAATCTATCAACAGTTTGTTCCTAGTAATGATGACGGGTGGCAGAGGCTATCACTAAGATGTAAAACAAGCAAATGCCTTTTTGTGTTAATAATATACTTTGTTGTTGTAGACAGATGGCACTTGGTGTCTACTGATTTGATAAAAAGAGGTCTATCTTCCATAACATTTAGGACATAAGTTGCAGACGTTAGAACTGCTTACCAAATAAAACTTTTCCAGGATACCATACAAACTCACCCTTACCATCATGTATCATGCATCCTGCTTTCCAGTTTTTCTTTGCCTTGCTCAAATTAAATGAGGAGAAATGGCATCTGACTGCCCTTTTCAAGAAAATGGGAGTGTTTTGTTGGTGGAGTCATACTGAGATTGATCAGTAATTGTTTTTATTTTCTCTTGTTTACTTTCACCAGCATTCATTATGAGTTATTGAAAAAAAATTCTACTTTTAGGAATCTTGTTTCATTCCCATTTTCTGTGTGTGACTTAGGTCCATTATTCACCAGCTCATGACATCATTGTCACAATTTCCCTTATTCTCTAAATGTATGCCTTTGATTATGTAATTTCAACCACTGATGGACATACCAAATGACTTTATTATTAGGAAAACCCACATGTAATGAGATATTGTATTTACTTCTGTCAGGACCTGAATAGGGCTACCTGGCAATGATGCAGAAAGGCATTACAGGTGTTTATTCTCTTACACACTCTTTTTGTTCATTGGAAATAGGGATGATGTTCATCATATTGATCATAGCTGCAGAAGCCTTAGCTATATGGCTTATACCCTGCCAAGGAAATAACAGCCGGCAAGCTTCCAAAGCTTCAGAGCACCTTCCACATGCCCAAACCATCAGGCAGCTTGAGCTGAGCTGACTAAAAGACATGTTTGGGATTGAAGCCCTGCAGAGTTTTACTGCCACCAAAGAATATGCTCCTCTGTGGCTTTCAAAGATTGATGGTCAGCTTGTTCCATTCCTTTGCTGGGCAGATAAGTTTCTTTTGGGTAAAAAGAAAAAAAAGAAAACTTCCGTTTTCTTATTTCTGTTTCTGTTTTATCCTCTTCAAGTAAGTTATTTCAAAGCTAGGAGTGTTGTGTTTTAACGGACTGTCACAAGACTGTATTGTACTTTTAAACAGAGCGCTCATTTTGCTATCAGTTTAAAAGTGGTTTAAAGTAACTGAAAACATAATGTCTGTGGTGAACTTGCATTTATGTTACTTTTGTGAGGCTGGCGTGGTGTTTTAAAGTGCTTTTTACTGTGTTTTTCTGTCAAAAAGTAACTCTTGTAAACGGGTTGTGTTTACCATGATTTATTGCTTGTCTTCCTGGGAAAGAAGCACCATTTTTGGCTTGACCATGGAACAGACTACTATTCCACCATTGATTCTTCTTCCAGCTACAAAAAGAAAAAATTAAGGAAACAGCCTTTGCCTCCATAGCAGGCTAGCAAGTTGCCTCTGCTGCAGGTGGGTGATTCTGCTGTGGCCATTTGTTGTATCTCATACCACTCAGCTTTTACTCTTGATCCCTCTGGTGTAGCACCTACAGCCACTATGGACCAAGGGATAGGCAAATGCTGTGTGGCTGTAGGGATCCCCCTCAGCGGGCAAGGGAGAACCACTCATGTCTGTCCTGGAAGAAGGAACAGGGAAAGTTTCCCTGTTGTGTCAGACTATTATACTCATCCCTGAGCAAACAGCTGTCATTAGTAAAATAGTTGGCTCCATTTCCCTGTCAAAAAGAAACAGAAAACCAAGCACGTATCTACTCTTTCCTCAGATTTCTTTGGATAGGAGTAAGTTACTTAGGGTTTAATTCACACTGTTGATCCTTCTTGTAAAATAGTTTCTGGGAAAAGAAAGAGGGATATCTCTTTTCCTGAAGAGATTCAAGATTCTGAATCTTAACAAGAAGATGCAGGGACAGATGTAGTTTTTTTCCTCTGGATTCTGATTCAGACTCAGAGGAGAACTCAGTTTCTTATTATCCCTGTGGGGGTTTCTCTTTCTCTGAGACTGTTGCTAGAATGTGCCATTGTTTTCAGTGGAAGAACATTGCGGTTTCTCAGTCCCTCAGAAAGTACTACGAGTTGTTACAGAAGGATTTTACATATCCTACATCCTTTTCTCCTCTTCTGTCTGCTTTAGAGGATGTGTTTAATTGCCTTCAGTTTTCCTGATAGTCAGCCACCCATCCCTAAAAAGGCAAATAGAATGTATAAAGTTCCTCAGTCTTTTAAATGTTATGCACTATTCCCAAACCTGACTCAGAAGCTATAGCTGTAGCTAATCCCACTGCTGCTGAGCACCTAGCCAATTCCAGTCCTACTCTTTCTGATAAGGATGGGAAAATTATTGATAGGTATGGGGAGAAGTGTATACATCTGCAACTTTGATTTTCACTACAAACATCTGCAACTGACAGTTTGGATTATACCTTTTAAGCACCTGTTTACTGAGGATGTGCAGCAGGTATTAATGCAGGCAAGAAAGCCTACTACTAAAATCATATATTAGCAAACAGAAAAAAAAGTTTTCTAGTTGGTGCCAACAAAAGAACAATCACCCATTTAGAGATAGTGTTTCTCGGGTTTTACATTATTTGTGTGTTACTACCCTCTGGACAGTCTTACTCCTCAGTCAGGATTCATTTATCAGTCATTTTAAGATGTCTGCCAAAGGATCCTTTTCTTTCAATGCATTCTGAGGTGAAAATGTTTTTGAAAGGAGCTCTGCATAAGAAGGCTCCTAGAAAACCAGTGACTCATCCTTGGGATGGTAATTTTGTGTTAGAGAAACTAACACTTCCTTCATTTGAACCAGCTTATCAGGCTGAATTGAGGTTATTGACCTGGAAAACAGTTTTGCCCATTGCTCTGACCTCTGCAAGGAGAGTATCGGAGTTATGGTGGGTCATCCTTATATAATTTGCCACAAAGATAGGGCTTGTTTGAGTACTAATCCTTCTTTTATGTATAACATCATATCCAAGTTTATTTTAGGCCAAACTATCCCTCTCTGATCAGTTATTCGTTTCTTGTGAAGGTAAGAAAAATGGACAACCAGTGTCAAAACAAACTGTTTCCAGATGATTGTCTCAGGCTGTTATATTTTGTTACTCCGACAGCAACAAAACTATTCTAGGCAGAGTCAAGGCTCAGTCTAGCAGAGCCTTGGTTTCTTCTTTTTTTTTTTTTTGTTTGTTTTTTGTTTTGGAAAGGGTTAAATTCTAGAAGTATTCTAGAAGCAGCAGCTTGGTCCTCTGTGCATACTTTTATAAAACACTATAAACTACATTCCTTCTCCTGGTCTTAGACAGGTTTGCTAGGACCATTCTCTAGAATGAGGTGGCAGATTTTAAAACTTCCTACTAAGTAGGAACAAATGCCTCTAACTAATGAAGTTATCTGTTTTGAGCTGGGGCACAGGATCTAAATTACTTAGACATAGTAAGGTCTTATTGATTTCAATACTATTGGCTGCCAAAAAAGCAATTACTAGAAAATGAAAATCATTATATAACTGAACTGTAACTGAAGTAGCTGAGCTGTATATTGTTAAAGAGATACAAGAGCTGGAAGTGGGATCTTTAAAAAAATGGAAGGAACAAATTACATGGAAATAAATGGAATTTGTGGTAACAGTACATGCAGAATAATGTCTAGGAGTAGGAGTAAGGTTCAAGAGAATGCAGAAATTGAACAATTTATGTAACGTTGGAGTGAATGACAGTTTATGTATGTATAATGCATGAAAAAATGTCAATATGGTTTCTTTTCTATTAATGTATGTTATGTATGCTTATGCCTTAAAGGATAATCTAATAAAGGTGTTTGAAAAACAGTGGTGACATTATTGGAAAAGGCAGTACAAGTATTGTTCAAATGAAACAAGCTGGTAGAGTTACACAAAGAGGCTTTATATAGTTGTTCTGACAGAATTTGATGCAATTAGCCTACAGACTTTCTTACTCCATCTAGATTTAACAAAGGTGCCACTTATGAATAGTGTATTATTGATACTGGTACCTACATAGACACTATCCTGTCATGGAGCAACAGTTTTGACATATTGCTGTGTCCAAGGATCACTTGGTGAATGAGAAAGCACGGAAAAGGAGGAGGTGCAATTTCAGACATTCACTGACACTGACTGATAAAATCATTCACAGCTGAGACTAACACTTGCAAAGACATACATTTTGTGCTGGTGCATCAAGAAATCAATCATCCCTAGTTTTGTTTGTTAGTATTAAATTAATAGGTTGTAGGGAGGTATTGGGGTTTGTTTGTTTGTTTTTTTTGTTTGAGGGCTTTCAGTAAAACAAAAAGTTTTATAAGATGTGACATAGGCTTAAGTGACAAGAAACAATTATATAAAAGTTCAACCTGCCAAACAGTGTATGCATGTAACACAAAAGCTGGAGCTAAACATTTAACAAAAAAGGTGATCTGAAGTAGTTTACTTCATTTGATTTTCAGCCTGTGGGTACCAGATCCGTATCGGATCCAAGCCGGCAAATTCACTAGCATCTGCTCTGAGCTCCAAGCTCCTCCCCTTACCCATAATACACCTCCACTACCTTCCAACCACCAGATCTTGTTTGCCACGGCTTGCTGAAGCATCATGATCTCCTGAGCTCCGAGTTAGTGATTTGCTTATTAAGCTGCTTTTTCTTAAAATTTTTAAATGTTAGGTGTTTAGTGTAGGTTCCCTCTCCTCCTCACCTCGCTGGTGCATCATGTATTAGAAATTTTCCTGTAGTTTTAGTGTTAGTTTGTTAGAGTGTATTGATTCCCCTCCCCCCTCAGTGTTTTGTGTGCCTTAAGTGTGTGGTTAGTGAGTCTGAGTGGGAAATAGGTATTTTTTGCTCCTTTTCCTTCTCTTAGTGTGATTTTTTGTCTTGTGTAGTGACATGGCTGATCCCAAGCCTGTGTTCAAAAGGTGCACTGGGTGTGGCCATAAATTGTCTCCTGCAGATGGCCACAATCTTTGTGTTATGTGCTTGGGCATTGGCCATCTGAGTACTGACTGTACTATTTGTGCTGGTTTTAACCCTTGTGCTATTAAGGACAGGAAGGCTAAGTTGGCCCTAAAAGGTCTTCTACCCACTTGTGAGGTGGCTGCCTAGTCCACTGCTTCGGTCATAGTGGCTGCTGTGGCCACCTGTCCTTCCTCTCTTGCCCTTGCTTCTCCTCCCTCCCAGACTGGGAATCAACCTCCTGTTTTTAAGCCTGTGGAAGTGGAGCACAGAAGGGGCAGAGAGAAGGAGAGAGAGCACAAATCTGACAAACACAAAGCAGAGAAAAGCAAGAGTTCTCCGGACCTTCCTTCTACTCCCGCCAAAAGTCAGCCTAGGATCTGTGACTCCCTTTCGGCTCAGATCTCCAAGGTTTTCCCCGGATCTGGAGGAGACACGTCCTTCATCTAGGGCCTTGGTTCCTCAACCCGCCAGGTTGGTGTCCGTGGCCTTGTCAAGATCCACGTGTAGCTTATCAGAAGTTGACATGGATAAAATGATGAGGAGGTTCATTCGTACTCAGATCCAAATGGGGGTCTTGCCAGCCCCCTCTCCCTCTGGAGGGGGGGAGCTCGCTTCCTTTTTTCACACCAATTTCTGCTTCTCTGATCTGTCCAACGGGATCGGAGTACTCAGATCTGAGGATGGCCTTAGTCAGGGGGTCGGCACCAATGGTACCTGTCTCCTCGACGCCAGCAGCAGTTCGGATTCAAGTGGCTCTCGGAGCCGGAGCTTGGGTGTCGGATCCAAAGGAGCGGAACTTTTTTCATCTGCTCCGGCATTGTCAGGCCAAGTTCCCTCCCTCGGAGCTCCGTCCACTTCTGGCCTGGCTCCGATTCCCGCTTTGGATCCTGGAAGAGTGGCTTCCTTAATAGTATCCCAAGAGGCTTGTTCTCCCTCGGAGTTCGATGTAGTAGAAAGGGTTCTCTCCACTGGATCGAGACCCTTGACTATTTCTCGGATTTTGCCCCGACTTCCCCAGCTCTGTCTAGAAATCTCATCATTTTACCAGAGGAACAGTCCATGCTCGAGGAGCCCCAGGCGGTTTCCCCTGAGGAACAAGTGGTTTGCGTGTTCCCCCCGGAGAGCCCCACCAGAGATGTGCCTCGCAAGCATATGTGTAAGAGGAGGCACTTTGACTCCCTCGAGTTCCTCACCGAGGACACGAATTTGGATGATGGGGAAGGTTGCCTCGGGTCACCTCCTGAGGATGTCTCCTTTGGAGACATCATGGAAATCCTATGCCAACAGGGAGGTTGGTCCGCCCCCAAATCTACTTCTGACGAATTTGTGTTCCTGGAGGCTTTCGGCACAGGCCCATCTACTTCCTGGGTGTCCCCTCTCGCAAATCCCCTGGTGGATCTAGTCACCTTGTGGGCCTGGAACAAGCTGGACACTGTGGAACCAATCCCTACATGTCCGGACAAGAGCTTGAGTCCACTGTCAGATAGACCAGCGTGGAACAAGGGCTCCCTTGTAGATGCTATGGTGGTAGCAGCAGCCACAAAAAAGTAACTAGCCCAAGAGAGTTCTTCGGTTCATCCCCCTGACTGAGAGTCTCAGATTATGGACCACTTAGGGAAATGGGTTTATGCGTCAGCGACCTTTTCCATTAGGGCGCTGAACTATCTGGCCCATGTCATGAGGCTCCAGTGCGACCTGGTCAAGGAACTGGCTGAGTCTCCCCCTAAGTCTATGTTGCAGGAGGACAGAGACACGTTCTCCGTGAGGATGGCCACTTTAAAAGCAGTCTCCAGTATGTCCATTCGACTCCTTGCACATGCTACAGAAGGAGCGACTAGGGCAGCTGGGTCCGGCATGTCCATGAAGCGCAATGCCTGGCTCAGACTATGTCATTTTTCTGAACCTTTCAAGGCGTTTTTTGCCAATGCCCCTTATGACGGCTTTACTCTTTTTGGTAAGACCATCAAAGAGACTTTGGTCCAGAGTGAGAAGGACAGGAAGACACTGTCTGCTGTTGGAATCCACTTCTCGAACCCTCAAAGATCTTTTCCCCGGAATCAGAGTGGGCAAAAGAAAAAATGGTTTGGGAAATGATAGTATTCCCGGGACACTCAAGTCTCTTCTTCCCCCAGAGGCAGAGGCAGACAGGATAGATGCCAGCCCAGAGGCAGAGGGGGTCCGAGGAATTTTGGGTCTCGAGAACCTTTCTCGGACAGGCCTGGACAGCAACCCTGAGGGATTGCCCAACTGCTCCACTCTGGAGCCAGTCGGGGGTCAATTGTCGTTGCACCTGGCGGCATGGGTGACCATAACATCAGACCACTGGGTGCTTCAGATCATATCCAGAGGATACTCTGTCCTCTTTGTGGTTCCTCCCAAACCTTCAAAACACCTCCCGGACGTACCACCCATGCAAAGGGAGGCAGCAGCACTGGAAATCTCCAAGCTGTTAGAGAAACGAGCCATTGAACCCGTCCCCCCAGATCAGTCCGGCTCGGGCATCTACTCCAGGTTCTTTTTGGTGCCAAAGAAGACGGGGGACTACCTGAACCTTTCAGTTGCCAAAGAAAGATTCCAGATGGTCACATTACAGTCCATCATGCCGTACCTGCAAGAGAGCAACTGAATGTGCTTGTTAGACCTCCAGGATGCCTACTATCACATAAAGATGCACAGAAGCTCCAGGAGGTTCTTCTGCTTCCAGCTAGGAGTCAATCATTACCAATTTCGAGCCCTACCCTTTGGTCTCACCACAGCCCCCAGGGTGTTCACCAAAGTGATGGCGGTAATAGCGGCTCACCTGAGGCTTCAGGGGATTCAGGTCTATCTGTACCTGGACGAGTGGCTCCTAACCGCTCCCACCAGGCATCTACTTTCTCAAACCAGGGATTATTTCTTAAAGCTTGCTCTTCAATTGGGGATTACAATCAATGCATCCAAATCACTTCTAAATCCTGTCCAGGTGTTAGACTTTCCTGAGCACGGAGAGAGTGCAAAACCTGAGGATGTATGTCTCCCTGATCTACTGTTCTCATCTTCCCTTGGAAGAATCAGTGCTGAGGGCCTTAGGTTCAATGGCTGCGACCATAACGTTTCTTCAGTGTGCCCGGTTACACATGCGAGTACTACAGTGGACTCTAGCGGTACAATGGTCCCTGTTGGATCTCTCATTATCATATCCAATACACCTCAGTCGAGTCTGCAGGTCGTCTGTTCTGTGGTGGATGTGCTCTCTGGAAATCTTGGAGGGACGACCTTTTGTTCCAGCACCTTTCCAAGCCACAGTGACCACGGATACCTCTCAACTTGGGTGGGGGGGGCATTGTTTGGGCAGGACAGTTCAAGGTCTGTGGTCCCCTGTTGAGACCAGTTTGCACATAAACATTCTGGTGATGAGGGCAGTCTTTTTGGTGTTGCAGGCCCTTCATGCCTTTCTTCCTCTGGGAACCATTGCAATTCAGTCAAACAACATGTCAGTGGTCTGGTACATCAACAAACAGGGAGGGACCAGATCTTACCCCCTTTGTCGCGAAGCCATGAGAGTGTAGGAATGGGCAATCTCACTGGTCGCTTTCTCATAGCAATGCACATTCTGGGATGGTCCAACGTGTATACTCAAAATAGGTTTATACCTCCTGTCTGTCTTTAAAAGTAACTATTTCTGAGTGCTTCCAGAAGGAAAAGGGTAACTGAAGTGGGAGAGTGTGAGTGTTTGTTCACATTTCCATTTTTTTTTTGTAATAAATAACAAACTAACACCAAGTCTAAAGTTGTTCCATAACAACCCGATCTCTTTTCTTTTTAGGGTGACAACTAGTAAAGTAAAATTTAATAGTGAGTTAGAGTATGATTTTTCTATGGATAGTAGCTACAAATGCTTTTTAGTTCTTTTTTCTTTTTTTATATCAATATACAAATATGCACTTAATATCGCAAAGGTCGTCAAAAAGTTGTAAAAGTTGTAGAAGCATTGATAATCTCAATAATATTTTAATTTAATTTTTCATTAAGTTTTATATCGTATAAATAAGGTATAAATATACAAAATAAAACACAAAAAGTCATTCAAAAATTCATATTCAAATTCCCAAATTACTTCCCAACTGTAAATCACTGTATAGCCCATACTATTACCCACTACCCGAGCAACCTTATCTCCCAAACTGATAACTTTGTTAAAGTAGATATTTTCAAGCAAGTAGAAATTATATATAAGATAATTTCAAGCAATTCACATAGAAGCAGTTGGTGAACCTCAACTATCTACAAGGGGAGAGCAGGATAGAATTGTTCTTGTGGATTGTGGATTTTAGGTATACCAAATAACCTAGGAGGGTAAGACTAACATAAAAAATTATGTGTTCTTCATGTAGTCTACCTTCATATAACATATACTCAATGCTTAATTACTATATGCCCTATATGCCCTATCTCTATCTCATCTTAGAAATATTCCATGGGCATTATTATTAAATACATCATCAGTCAGTAGTCATAGTCGGGTCCATCTATTCCCTCCCTACCATTACTCCCCGGGTTTACAGTTTATTGTGAAGTCGGACGTTGTCTAACGTTCTCTCTTCTTTCCTTCCATTAAGTTTTTCACATTAAAGTTTTCAATATTAGTCAAATGCTTTACATTGTGCCTCAAATCTAACTGAATTAATTTAAGCAAAGGGTTAAATACTTAAAAAATACGTAAAGGTGGTTAAATATACTAGAAGAATTTCACATAAAAAGCATCAATACAAATTTCAATTTTCAAGTATCAAATTTAAATTCAATTTTTATCCATTAAGTAGGCAGCAAAGCTTTTAACTTGACTGTTAAGTGTTGAAAAAAAGTGTGTTTAACCAGTTGGAGTTTTTCTTATTTTACTTGATTACTGCAATACTTGCTCGTTTCAAGTGTTTTGTTTTTTCTTTTATTTAGTTTGTGGCAGTTCAGTTTAGTTTGATGGTCCATCGTTCTAGCGGAGAGGTTAAGTTGGACTATTCTGATGCCTTACGAGTGGTCTGTGAATCATTCAGTAGCGGAGCAGATCTTTCTGGAGTGGGGTCAGCCTTGCTGCGATCTCTTCACATCTCCTTCCAATGCGAAGTGTAGTGGGTTTTTCGCTCTGAACCCCCTGATAGGGGAGTCCCCCAGAGATGCTCTAGTCCGTGCTTGGCCTCCCAGTCTTCTGTATGTTTACCCTCCAGTCCCTCTTATTCCGAGGTTTCTACAGAAAACTTGTCGACTGGGGAGCAAAGTGATCCTCAGTGCCCCTGCCTCGCCAGGTATGGTTTCCCTTCTTTTGGTCTCATCTTCTGGCTCCACCTTGGATCTTGGATCCCATTCAGGATCTTATTTCACACCCATCGGGGGTTCCTCTTCTGAACCTGGACAGTTTGAAGCTCACGGCTTGGCTGCTCCAGTTCCCATGATCGCTATGACTCCTGGAGTATCCTCCTCAGTCAGGTCTGTTCTGGTGGCAGTTTATAAGTCTTCCACCAGGAAGATTAACTGCAGCAAATGGAAACGTTTTTCCTTTTGGGCTTCTCAAAGAAGTTTAGATCCTTTCACGGTTCCTATTTCTGCCATTCACGACTTCCTAGCCAATATTTTTCAACAAGGAGCAAGCTCTTCTACTATCAAAGTTCAGTTAGCTGACGTCTCTCATTTTCACATGGGTGAGAATTCTGCCTCCCTGGCCTCTTCCAGACTGTGTAAAGCCTTTATTAAAGGTACTTTCCTGTTATGTCCCCTGGTTAAGGATCCTGTTCCTCCATGGGACCTTACTATGGTTCTTCAAGCTTTGGTCTCTCTGCCCTTTGAACCTGCTGCAACCACAGATCTTAAGTTCTTGTCTTGGAAAATAGCATTCCTGGTAACTATCACCTCTGCTAAAAAGGTTTCAGAACTGCAAGCTTTGTCCACTAAAGTTCCATATATGATTTTCCATAAAGACAGGGTTTCCCTTCAGACCAGTCCGTCCTTTCTCCCCAAGGTTGCATCACAAGTTAATATCAATCGGACCATTAACTTACCTGTTTTCTTTCCAAATTTTGCTAACAAAATGGAATATAGACTCCTCTTGTTGAATGCTACTAGACAGTTATGATTTTATGTACACAGTTCTAAAAACTTTCGTAAATCTGATCAATTGTTTGTGTCCTTCTCTAAACTTTTTTTGGATAAACCTGTCTCCAAGATCACTATTGCTAGGTGGATTTCCATGTGCATCTTTCAGGTCTATAAGGATAAAGGTTTGTCTCCTCCGGGTCAGGTGAAAGCTCTTTCCGCTAGGTCAATGGCTACTTCTGTGGCCTTTTGGTCTAGAGTCTCATTGGATGATATTTGTTCTGCAGCTACTTGGTCCTCATCTCATACCTTTATTTCTCACTACAGATTGGATTTGAATTCTAGAAAGAGAGCATCCTTTGGTTCTGCAGTGCTCCGGAATATCCTTCCATGAGGGCCACCCAGGAGTTTAGTAGCTGGGGACTCTGTCCCACAGGTTGAAGAGCAAATGAAGTAAACTACTTCTGATAAAGAAGTTATGTACTCACCATAACGTTCCCTCTTAGTAGTTCTACTTCATTTGTCTTCAACCGTCCCTCCCGCCTTCCCCCTGACCTTATCTTATAAATAGCCTGTTAACTGCAGTTTTAGGTCATAAAGTATTCTTCAGGTCGGGTTCTCAGTATAAGGGTCAGCAAACTCGATCTGGGGGTTGGAGGGTAGTGGAGGGGTATTATGGGTAAGGGGAGGAGCTGGAAGCTCGAAGCAGATGCTAGTGAATTTGCTGGCTTGGATCTGATATGGATCCGGTACCCACAGGTTGAACACAAATGAAGTAGAACTACTCAGATGGAACGTTATGGTGAGCACATAACTTCTTTTTATATATCTAAAAGGAGGAAATAATAACTTTTTAATACAGTGATGCATATGTAATGTCTTTGAATGTCAGTGGTCTTACAAATAAATACAAAAAAGAAAGAATAGCGAACTATATTAAAAAATGCAGAGTGCAAATAGCTATGTTACAGGAGACACACTTGAAGAAAACTGAACATGTGAATTTGATAAAAAAAAGGTTTTCAGGATTATTATTCAGCGTAATACCTGGGACAAAGGAAAAGAGGAGTACTTATATTAATTGCAAGAAGAGTTGCAATAGGTATAAAAGAGGATAAAAAAGATAATAATGGTAGGTTTTTAGTAATAAGGGCTGCTGGCAAGGGAGGAGGATTGCACTGACAAGTATTTATATTCCACCTAAAACTGCAATAATGGAGCTTAAGAAAATTCTGGAAAAAATAATCAGTTTTCAGCAAGGAATATTACTAATAGGTGGGGACTGGAATTTGAATCAGTGAAGATGTGTTTGAAGGACCCAGAAAGGAAAGTATAACAAAGGAAGGTAGATTTTTGAAGAAATTTATGAAAATATTTGGCATGGAAGATGTGATTTCAGTAATAGGAGTTGGGAGTGAATTTACGTATCAGGATATAAAAACTGGGCTATGCTAGACAGAATTTGCATTTCACAGGAAAGTGCATTTATTTTATTTATTTATTTTATTTTATTGACATTTGTTAACCGGGTTAGTCCAACTGGGTTATTGTCCCATTTTCAGTGGAGACCCGAGGAGAAAAGCTCCAGCAAATACAATATATGATCACAGAACAAGAAAAAACAAATATTACAAACAATAATAGCAAAGAATAGAAATAAACATCTACTTGTGTAGAAATAAACAACCACATTTTTTGTTTCTTTGAAAAAATTAAATTCTTAGTTGCTGAACAGATGGGAAAGTCAAGAGTGATAGTAGGATGTAATGAGAGAGATATGAGTGTGGGAGGAGGGGAGAGCTAAGTAGGGTCATAGCAGGGACAGGTTCTGGAATTGAGTAAATGTGTCTTCAGTTCTTTTTTAAATAGTGGAGTATGAGAGATAGAGTGTATATCCAGGGGAAGTTTATTCCAAGCTTGGGCCACGGAATGCTTGTAGAGTTGCTTACCAACAGACTTGTTAGGGTGGTAGACATCAAGCAACTGCTAATTTGAGGTGTGGAGAGATCGAGAAGGGGTATAGATGGAAACAAGGAGAGATAGGGAAGGACAGCAGGAGGGTTTAAACAGCATAGAGTGCAGCATGTGAAATTGGTAGAGATGAAGTGATTGTGGGAGTTCCAGCCATTGTAGAGACTTTAAGGCAATACAGTGGTGTGTGTTGTTTGGGCTGTTAGTAATGAATCTGGCTATTTTGTGTTAGGTTTGTTGAAGTTTGTTCAGGGTAGTAGTTTGAATATTTGTGAGAACTGGGGCAGCATAGAGGAGAGAGGGGAGGAGAAGTGCTTGTCCAAGGGTGAGTCTAGACTCAGGAGTGAGGTATTTTCTGTTCCGATATAGGAGACCAAGATTTTGATGGGTTTTCTTTATGCATTGTTGTATATGCTGAATGAATTTTAGTTCATCGTCAATGATAACCCCTAAGAGTTTAGTGTGGGTGTCAGGATGGATGGCTGTATTATTACAAGATTTAATGACAAAGGAAGATCTATGTTGAGCAAGAGAACGGGGGAGGAAGAGCAAGAGGTTTTTTTTTTGGGATTTAGGATTAGTAAGTTTTTTGAAAGCCATTGTTCCATGGAGAATAGAGCTTTTTGGGTTAGAGTGTGTAGGTCAGAGATGTTGTCGGCTATAGAAATAATAGTGGAGTCATCAGCGTATTGAATGAGAGATGAATTATTGCAAGAGGTGAAGAGGTCATTAGTGAAGATATTGAATAAAAGGGGGCCTAAGATGGAACCTTGTGGAACCCCAGTAGAGATAGCCAGGAAAGGAGAATATGAGGAGAGCCATTTGACAGATTGTTGCCGTCCAGATAGATAGCTAGTCAACCAGCTGAGGGTGGAGGAGGATAGGTTAAAGTTTGCAAGTTTAGATAGAAGTAAAGGATGGGATACAGTATCAAAAGCTTTGGAGAGGTCTAGAAAGAGACAGGAAGTAGGTTTATTATTGTCCAGGGATTCTGCAATGGTGTGGGTGAAGGAGAGTAGAGCAGTAGTAGTGCTATGATAGGGGCGGAAACCATGTTGAGTAGGGGTGAGTAAGTTGTGATTGAGAATGTGGTTTAGAAGCTGAGTATGGATACATTTTTCTAGGATCTTAGATAGGGGGATAGAAGGGCAATAGGTCGATAGTTGGTAGGATCAGTAAAGTTGCCTCCGTTATGGAGAGGGGTGGTGTAGAAAGATTTCCAAAGAGTAGGAACAGTAGATTCTAGCATGGATCTATTAATTAATATAGTCAAAGTGTAGGCAATAGACTCAGTTGCAAGTTTGAGGAAGGTGGGAGGTAATTTATCAGTAGAGAGAGAGCAGGGTCTGAGTTTCAGCAGTAGAGATTTGATGTAAGAAGTGGGAAGTGGCTGGAAGGAGAAAAAAGTGTTATTGGGGCTGGGTATTGGATCAGGTAAGGAGTAGGAGTTAGGTTGAGAGGGTAGGAGGTTCTGGATGGAGGAGATGAAGTGGGAATTTAGTAGGATAGCTGTTTCCTCCAGAGTTGAGTTTGGGTAGGGGGAAGGCTTAGAGGGAGAGCCTGGGTAAAGGATGCTATTTAGTATAGACCAGAATTTACGGGGGTTAGATCAATGTTTATGCTGGCCTGAGCTAGAAAATGATTTTTTGTCTTTAATTGTCTGTTTTTTGGCAAGATTACGTAGTTGTCTGTATTTGAGAAGATGAGGTGTTTGTTTAGTTTTGATCCAGGCTTTCCAGGCACTGTCTCTTTGTTTCATTATGGTCTTAGTTTGTTTTGAAAGCCAGGGGGGCATGATTAGATTTCACTCTGATCATTCTAGAGGGAACAAGGGAGTCCAGGGTATTTAGGAAGATGCTATTAAAAGTGTCAATGGCATCATTCAGGGGAAGTTGTTTGAGGATGGACCAGTCAATGTTTTGCAGTAGTGAGTTAAATTGAGAAGAGTTAAATGAGGATAGTTTCCGACAATCTCTAAAGAGGTGGGGTTTAGGAGTGTGAGGGTCATATCTTAGGATAGAGGTAGGGAGATGGTCACTGAGGGAGTCTGGTAGGGTTTTTGGCTGGTGGTAATGTTGAGGGGAGTTAGTAAGAATCCAGTCTATAGTGGAGCTGGAGGTAGAATTTTGTGGAAACGAGTGGGGGTAGAAATTAGTTGGTGGAAACCATGAAGGTGAATACTGAGTGAAGGAGAGTCAGTAGAAAGTTTAGACCAGTCTATATTGACATCCCCAAGGATGAGTGTTTCCTAAGGTATATTGAGATAGAACCAGGATAGTATGTTTTCGAGAATGGGTATATTGTTGCCAGGAGGAATATAGATGGAAGCTACATAAAGTTTTTTGTGAGGATTTAGATGGAGGTTAAGAATGAGGAGTTCAGCAGGATGGAAGCTAGGAATAGGTGTTGGGTAAGGTGAAAAGTTAAGGCTGTTAGAGTAGAGGATGGCTACACCACCTCCTTTCTTTGATGTTCTATCAGAGCGGTAGATGTTGTAACCAGGAGAGAATATTTCACTGTTTGAGATATGAGGCTTGAGCCATGTTTCTGATAGGGATAAGATATGAGAGGTGTTGTAAGCTATCCAAGGGTGTAGATCAGTAATTTTATTTGCTAGGCTTTGAATGTTTAGTGAATAAAAGGTTAGGTGTTTGCGAGGTTTTGGGTTTTGGGACTGCGGTTGTATATCTGATTGGTTGTTGGAAGAGGAAAAGGAAAAAGGAAAGTCTGAAGAAAAAAACAATCAGTGAAAAGAGAAAGAAAGGGAGAGGAAAGTGTGTAGGGTTCTAGCAAAAGCAGAGATAGTGGGCCTGAGATTAGGACAGCAGGAGGTAGGAAACAAGGCACAAGTCTAGAGATGTAAGGAAGAGACGGGTAGGACAGGTATAGGGAGTTATTAGAATATCTTACTGTGGTAGATAGGAGAACAAGCAGGTTAAAGGAGGAGTGGGTGAAGAGCAAAAGAGTAGTTCAGAAACTAGGTATGAGTTATAGTGGAGAGTGAGCAGGCAGATAAGAAGAGAAATAGGTATGGAGAAATGAATAGTTCAGAAAGGAGGTAAGGATTAACAGTGGAGAGGAGTAGGGCAGAGAGTGTGGTAGGAAGATTGAAGGATGTTAAGGTAAGAGTTGGAGGAAGAGGTAGATGAGAGGGGAGCGGTCAGCAGGTGTACTGCAGCCAACACAGGGGTAGGCCACAGATTATAGGCATCAAATATAATCTTCAGGTGAGCAGTATGTACTTAGGTAAAATTCCGCTAAGGAAGGAACAAACAGCAGATGTTTGTCAGAAGGTGGTTCTCCAGTGAGTTTGGGCCTGTAGTAGTCAGGGAAACACAGGTAGCAATTAGGTAAACCTGAAAAACATAAAAATAAGACAAGTGAGTTGCAAGGGGCAATGGGAATAGGGACTAGAAGAGTTGCTGAGTAGTGGGACAGTAGAACTGAGTGTAAGGTAGGATAGGGTGAGTGTAGATATAAGTGGTGGTAGGGGGTAGAGGTGTGAAATTAGTGTGGAGGGGGCAGTGAGGACACAAAGGCAGTGAGACAAAATATGCAGCTAACAGAATAGGTTAAAACATTGCAAGAGATGGACCAAGTCACAAAGATTCAGTTATTCTTCGTTTAAAACAGCAGATGGTTTGCCATGAGTAACAGTAATACATTTAGGGTAGCACGTAGTCAAAGCACAGACAGCAGATATTAAGTCAAGGTAATGCACCAGAGCATCGGGTATTATATCTCTAAAACGACCTTTATATTGAAGAACAGTAATATGTGCATATGTATATGTTTAAATATATTCTAGTAAACAAATGAGCATGCAGCTCAGAATGGGCAGATAAAGCAGTAATTAAAGATAGGACTTGTGGTGAAAATTAAAGAAAATGATGGTAGCTAAAGGAATAGCAGGAACTGGTCAGTGTGAGACAAACACTATGAGGGAGGGACAGGGGGAGGCAGACCAGCACGTGGTAAAAAGACACGCTGAAAAGGTCTACAAGGGAATCCTTAAACTCCTAGTATACTTTAAGGTATGACTACATGGACCAGGCCATGGTATGATAACACTTGGCTAAGCATTAGCGACAGGGAGTTAGGGCTTAAGAATAAGCAAATACATGATATCCAGCCAGTAGTGAAAACTAATTAAAGTAACTAAAAGATTAGACAGACTAAAATGGTTGGCAACAGTGACAAAATGCTAGATGTAGGAAAAAAACACATACAGCAGAGGAGAAAAATAGTATATTTAGTGTAATTAAGTTGTAAATAATGAATGTACAGCTGGCTTAAGTCAGAAAAGAATTGGGTATTTAGCTAGCAGTGGTAAAAACCTTTCCTGCTTAGCATAAGCATTTCAGTATATGCAACAAGGTATGGCAGGGACAAGGTATAGCAGGCCAACGGTCCCAAAGGGGGTCAAATGAAAGTAAATAAAACAATGCAAAAAAGGGGCAGATAAGATGTAGAAGAGAAGGACAGTTGCAAATCATAAGTTGCGTGCTGTAATTTACATGTAGGACAGTGACAGTCGCGACTATGTTTTGGTAAACAATGTAAGGCAGATACAAAAGACACAGCCTGGAAAACGGCGCTAAGCCTTTAGTTAGTACATTGAGTAGATTACAATTAGCTTGTAAACAATGTAAGGCAGATAGAAAAGACAGAGCCTGGAAAACGGCGCTAAACCTTTAGTTAGTACATTGAGTAGATTTCAGTTAGTGACAGTGGCAAAATGCTTTCAAACAGGGCAGTCACAGAGACAACAATTGAGAAAAAAAACATTTGCAGTACATTAATAACAAATAAGACAGCACAATGTCACTTGTCTATACAAGCTTAACCTTTAGTTAGCACAGTCTGCTGAAAAAGGTTAGCGACAGTGGTGAAACGCTTATAAACAGAGCAGTCTCAGAACGGCAGCTGAGAAAAAACCTTTGCAGTACATTTCCAAAAAGTAATACTGAATAAGACCTGAAACGGTAGTAGTTGATCTAGTGTATCATAACTTTACAGCAAAGGAGCAGCAGTAAGATCTACATATCTACAGATTTCCACGTAAGAAAGCAGACAAACAAAGACTAATTAAAAAAAGTTAATCTTCAACCGACAATGCAGCAACAAATGCTATATCATACGACATGAGCGAATTCCTTGTTGGACCTGTATCAATATTCTTGCTCCAATGATCAAGAAACTGTTGCTATTTACATACAAGCATAGTGGCTTACCTGTGGAAGGCCTGGTGACACCCTAGGACCGCTCGTTGGAGGGGAGAGAGAGAATAAAAGATGGCGCTAAGGAGAAAGCTTGCGCCAAGGCTTAAAAGAGTGCAAAGGAGTATGGGAAACCTTCAGCAGCTCCGATAAAGGGGGGGAGGGGCAGGTTAGAAAAAGGGGTAGTGTAGCAGGAGAGGTTAAGACGGGGAGGTAGGGAGAAAAATACAGATTGGTTAAGGTGTGGAGAAGTTTGAGCAAAAGTTGTGGAGAATAGATATAATCAGAGAAGTGCAGGTTATGCTGAGGAGAAGTATGGGTCATATAGTGAAAGTTCAACCCAAAAGGAAAGTCTGAAGAAAAAACAATCAGTGAAAAGAGAAAGAAAGGGAGAGGAAAGACAGCAGGAGGTAGGAAACAAGGCACAAGTCTAGAAATGTAAGAAATTAAAACACAGGGTAATGAAATAAAAATGAGACACTGGTGCTTTCCCACCTATCTGTTTAAAAGAGAGGAATTTAAGGAATGGGTAGTTGAGATTATTCAACAGCAAGAGGTTCTCCGGTTCAATTTTCAGCTGGGGTGCCTTCTGTGCAGGGTCTGCATGTTCTCCTTGCGGTCACATGGGTTTCCTCCGGGTGCTGCAGTTTCTTCCCGCATTCCAAAGACATGCAGTAGGTGGACTGTACACTCTAAATTGGCCATAGGTGAGAATGTGTGTGTGCGAGGGAGTGGTACGAATGAACTACTGTAGCTAGCCACCTGGCAGTGTAAGCCTTGGCTCAAGATGATTGTCACTGTTGAATTGACACCTCGACCCCTTGAGCAAAATGGGAAAAAGGGGGTTGAGGATGGATGGGTGGATTCAAGAGGATAGAAATTACTTTTGAAAATATAGCTAGGGAGTGGGATAAAATTAAAGTGGACACCCCGACCCCATGTGCAAAATGGGAAAAATGGGGTCGAGGATGGATGGGTGGATGGATTCAAGAGCTTTGAAATTACTTCTGAAAATATAGCTATTGAGTGGGATAAAAATTAAGTGGAGTTTAAAAATAGAGTGGAAATAAAAGAAAGAGGGCTATGGTTAAGAAGTAACCTGAATTATTTAGAGGGACTGGCAGATGTTCAAATATTACAGAATAGAGGGAATCTCCTCGAATAAAGAAGAGGATCAACTGCAGAATGCTAAGCTGAAAATAAAGGATTACCTCAATAATATACATGAGTTTAGAAAGATTGTTGTTAAGCAACTGATTTTTCATAACACTAAAGCACAAAAACTTTTTTAGCACAACTCAGGCAACAGAAAGTAGACAGGGCTGTCGCCAAGCTTAGGGAGCCTATAACAAAGAAGGTAACAGGAGATCTCGTAGAGTATTAGAAATATATCGGAAATTCTGTAAAAGTCTGTGTAAAGCAGAGAAATATGGAAATCAAGATAAGGTACAAATGGAAATGTTTATGGAAGAATTAAGTATGCTGAGGTTAGAGGTAAGAATCTAAGGAAGTTAGAAAAGATTGGGAAGAGAGATTGGATAAGCAATTCACAAAGAAACAATGGGAGGATATATGTATGTCTCCCAAATATGCAAAAAAATCAAGATTTAGGATTTTTGCCTGGAAATGTTTACATAGATATTTTTATACCCCAAGCAGAATCCAGAGAATTTTTCCTCAGGTGGACAGTAAATGTTGGAGGTGTGAAGGGGAAGAAAGTGGTAACTGGGAGCATGTTTTCTGGGAGTGCGGTGTGTTGGCAGACTTTGAGGATTTTCTGCGGGATGCACTGTTGGAGATGCTGGTTGGGCAGATTGGCCTGATGAGGGAGATCATTTTTCTGAGAGAACCAGAATTGCCTAGAAATGGTAAGGCCTTGCTGTGTGTAATAATGGTGGCTTCCAAAAAAGCAATTAGTAGAAAATGGAAATCAAAATCTAAACCAACTATACTGGAAGTAGTGAATATATTAACAGAGATAAAACAACTGGAATTGAGATGTTTAGAAAAGGGTAGGAACAAACTACATAGGAAAAAAGTGGGAATTGTGGGAACAATACATGCAAGGGAGGAATGATGCCTAAAAGGCAGCAGGACTTCAATTAGCTCTGTAATGTTTGAGTGACAAAGATTGGATAAATTATAAGTGATGTATAATGTTTGCAGATGGGAGTGTGTCAGTATGGTTTGTGGTATAAAATGCTTGCGACTAGGATTGTGTTTGTGTGGTTTATTTTCATTTATATAAATGTATGAGTGCCTATGTAGTAAGTTATGGTTTAATGAAGATGTTTCTTGTTTAAAGGAAAGTAGTCTTCTTTTGGCTTTTCCCAGTTAGGGGTCGCCACAGCGGAACTCCGGTCCGCTAATGAAAAAAGCAAAAATTGAATAATTTATGTAATATTGCTTAGGTTGTATGATATATAGCAATATATGTGAAGTATAATGTTTATTTATTTTACATAAAGTCCGATTTGGAACAAAGCCAATTTTCAGCAGAAGTCCTGGGAGAAACACTCCAGATGCATGTCTTTAAATGTGGGAGGAAACTGGAGCACCTCGGAGGAAACCCACACAAACACGGATGACATGCAGACTCTGCACGGAAGGCACCCCAGTAGAGAATTGAACCGGAGAACCTCTTGCTGTGAAATGACAATGCAACTGCTGCAACACTGCGCCGTCCATCCCGTTATGTTAATATAGTTTGATTACTTTTATATGAGTGTAAATTTGCTTATGTCACAAGTGAAAATTCAATAAAGGTTTTTGGAAAAAAAAAAGACCAGTGCAGTGTGACTGGTTGTGTGCCAGACCTTATGCACATGTAGCAAGAAAGGTTGTGAATGAGTTGAATGTGAATGCATGCTGATGGCTCTGTTGCTATCACATACCATCCATATAGAAGAGACTGCACAAGATCATATCAAAGAAAGCACCTTTAGTTAGAACATGAGAATATATATACAGAGAACAAATGAAGCATCCATTTACATATTTGGTGGTCAGAAGAACATACCATAAATGATGGCATGCTGGTCTTTTTTTGTGTTAGCTATGCTGGTTTTCGTTGTGGTGACATATCACATGTATGCAGTGTTGTAAGCAGTAATAATTCATGGAGGACAAGTTCATTCTAGGTGTACGGGCACACATACATGATTGTCCAGATCTCAGATATGCACACAGACATTTATAGGTCACCACTGTCTGAGATACCTATGACAAAGCTATGTACAGGATATGTGAGGAGTAAAGAAGGATGTTATGTGATCCTATCTCGCCTACATTCTGTACTGATGGGCTCGGAGCCGATCCCTCGGCTCCAACTCGGCACGCTATGCTATAGAGCGAAGCCTCTTATTGGCTGAGCTATTTTCTATCCCAGGATGCACCACCACTAATTCCCCAGATCTCGTTTGCCGCTTACAAGCTAAGACGTGGTCTCAACTTGGCTGAGCTAAGTACTGTTTTCTTTCTAAAGTTTCCTGTCAGGAAATCTCTTATTATTACCCAAAAAGCTGTTTTAACAGCTATTTTTGTCGTATGAGTGTGTTTTGGTACTTTTTGTTGTGAAAAATTGTGTGTTTGATTAAGGGAAAGGTTTCCCGTTTAAGTTAGAGGGGCCTTCCCCTATTATTCAGCTAGTATCTTTATTTTTTCAAGAAGGTCAAGTACCTGTTTAAGTTAGAGGGTCTTGGCCCTCCTTTTCAGTATTTTGTTCTTGTCTGATATTACATTGTATTGTGTCTTTAAAAAAAAAAAAAAAAAGAAAAAAGTTGTTGGTTAAAATTTTTTTTGTATTGTGGTAAAATCTTCTTATAGATAGTGTTACTTTTACTAGTTTTAGTCTTTTGATAATATATTATGTCGAAAGAACATAGACCCTCCGGGTTCAAAAAGTGCACGAGGTGCGGTTATAAAATGTCTATAACCGATGACCACTCCTCGTGCGTATATTGTTTAGGCGCCAAGCACCTACAGGAGTCCTGTAGCGTGTGTCACGCCTTTTCATCTAGAGTCCTCCAAGAGAGGAAGAATAAATTAATATTGAAAGGGCTGATTAAACCCTCCTTCGAGGAGGCCTTATCTTCCTCTTCCTCTCCTACCAAAAAGAAGAAAAAAGCATCGGCTCCAACCAGCCCGTCGGAACCGACTGCTAAGAAACCTAGGCAGGCTTCTCCATCGGCTCCACGGACTTCGGAGCCGAGGGCGGAACGGTCTGCCTCGATGCCTCCAGTCTCGACTCCTCTGGTTTCGGAGCCGAGGACTGGGGCATCGAAAGGCGGGTCACCTTCATCGGCTCCACTGATTTTGGAGCCGATGAGGGTTGCCGACTCAGACTCTTCCCCTTCGGCGCCAAAGCCCTCCTCGGCACCGAAAGAAATTGTTTTGGGATCTCCCTCGGAACCGATATTGGTCGAGTCCATTCGGAGCCGGTCCCCCAGTCCTTTGGAGCCGATGGAGAAGTCGGTTCGGACCCGATCGGTGTCATCTAGATCCTCCAAGATGTCTGATTCGGACATCGACAGGGTGCTCCTAAGACTTTTCCAGTCTCCTGTGTTCCAAAAGTTGTTTCGCTCCAGCCCATTCGGCTTCGGAGCCGATGGTCCACCCTGTAGTTATGGTTCCTCCTCCAACAGCCTCGCACCGCTGGAGCCGGTGCTGGTGGAGCCGATGGAGGTTTTCGGTCGGGCCCGACATTACTCCAACTCCGCCTCGAGTCGGAGTTCGGCACGCTGACCTCCTCTGTCGGCCCCAGGGGACGCCGACTGATGTTTTGGTCCCAAGCCTTCCTCTCGGCCGGCTGCGGGGTACTGCCTACTGTTGTGGCCACGGAGGTGGGACCTTCCCAGGATTCTGGTGGTCCGGCCTTCAGGGCCATGAGGAGTGCTTTAGCCAAATCCTCTTTGGCTACCTCCACGGTCTCTCCAGCACCTTCCCTGCATACGGAGACTGGGTCTTTGGCAGTCCCCCTGTCCTTAGACAGTGGAGCCCCGGGGCCTGAGCTTACCCCCACTTGGGGTCCCCCCCCTCCTGGAGGTCCCTCTGAAGCTTCTTTGGAGGAACCTCCAAGGAAAAGATCGTGCAAGAGGAAGCACGTTGACTCCCCCGATGAGTCTCTCACCTCAGACACTGATCTTGATGATGCAGAGGGGTCTCCTAAGTCGTCCTCAGATGATGTCTCCTTTGCAGACATCCTGGAAGCCCTCAAACAACGAGGCGGCTGGCAATCCAAACCCCCTTCTGCTGACGAGTCGGTGTTCCTTAAGGCCTTTGGGGCTCAGCCCTCCGCCTCCTGGGTGTCTCCGCCCTTCGACAAGCTCCTAGATTTGATCTGTCGAAGGGCGTGGGAACACCCAGACTCTGTGGAACCAGTGCCTGCTCGCCCAAACAAGTTCCTGTCAGCACCCCCAGAAAAGGAGTTTTTGACGAAAGGTGTGGCTGTAGATGCCTTGGTGGTGGCATCTGCTACCCAGCAAGATGTAGCAGAGGCTTCGACGTCCATCCATCCTCCTAATAAGGAGTCTAGGAGCATGGATCGATACGGTAAGCGCACCCTAAGTTCAGTGGCCTTTACTTTAAGGTCCCTGAACTATCTAACGCACTTCACCAGGTTTCAGAGGGATCTGATCAAGGAGCTTTCAGATACCCTCTTGGGTAACCTACCTGAGCAGCTGGCCCAGACGGTTGGCTCTCAGTTGGCTACGCTGTCATCCATATCAAACTCGGCCCATGAGGCTCATTTCTTATGCGGCGGGGCAGTAGAGCGCATGGTACAGGTATTGCTCTACGGAGGCAAGCCTGGCTCCGCCTGTGTCATTTTGCGGAAGCCTTCAAGTCTTCCTTTGCCGACACCCCCTTTGATGGGTCCTCTTTGTTTGGACCCAAGGTAAAGGACACATTGACCGCCAAGTAGCAAGAAGGTAAGACTTTGACTGTCAGGGGCACGATTTTCCACTCCCTTTCGGCCTTACCCCAAGGCTAAAAGAGGAGGGAAAATGTGGTTCCGTAGATCTCAGAAGTCTTATCCCTCACAGCAGGACGATCCCCCTTCTAGAGGCAGAGGAGGGGGAAATTCTTCTGGAAGATGCTGTCCCAGAGGCGGCAGAGGCCCCCGCAACACTGGAGACCACGAATCCTTTCGTGGCTCTTCAGCCTTTCACAGTCCCTGAGGGATTACCCGACTGTGCAGCTCCGGAGCCAGTTGGGGGTCGTTTTTCGAGGCACCTAAAAGCCTGGGAAGGTATCACTCAGGACCTATGGGTGCTTCGAATTATCGCCGGAGGTTACGCCATCCCCTTTTCTCACTCCCCACCTCAGTCCAAAAAAATCCCGGACCCGCCACCCTGTCAACGGGAAATTGCAGCCCTAGAAGTTTCAAAGCTGCTTCAAAAAGGAGTCATCCAACCGGTCCCCGCAGACCAGATCAGATTAGGGACTTACTCAAGATTCTTTTTGGTGCCAAAAAAGACCAGGGACTTGAGGCCCATTTTGGATCTCAGCATTCTAAATCGTTCAGTCAAAAAGTCCAAGTTCCAAATGGTCACCCTACAATCCATTCTCCCACTGCTGGAGAAAGGTGTTTGGATGTGCTCCATAGATCTCAAGGACGCTTATTACCATATCATGGTACATCAAGCGTCCAGGAGACATCTGCGCTTCAGCCTAGGAGACAGTCATTTTCAGTTCCGCGGTGCCCTTTGGTCTCACCACAGCCCCCAGGGTGTTCACCAAATGTTTGGCGGTCGTGACTGCTCACCTGAGAAGTCTAGGATTCCAGGTGTTTCCGTATCTAGATGACTGGCTCCTAACTGCCACCTCCAAGCATCTACTATTGCGGAGCCTACAAGCCACAATATCACTGGGCACTTCCCTTGGAATCACCTTCAATTGGCCAAAGTCTGTGTTGCTGCCATCTCAACGCATAAGATTCATCGGAGTAGAGATAGACTCAAACCAATGCGGGTCTATCTACCTACAGAAAGGATACAAACCATACAGGCTCAAGTTCGAGCCTTACTTCCCAGATCCAAAGCCCCAGCCAGAATGGTTCTGCAGCTATTGGGATCTATGTCCACCACAGTTCTTCTAGTTCCCCTAGCAAGGTTGCACATGAGAATTCTCCAGTGGCTTCTTTCAACACAGTGGTCCCTTCAGGATCTCCCTCTCAGTCACCTCATATGGATCACGGAAACCTGCAAACGGGACCTTCGCTGGTGGCTGGTGCCCTCCAATCTGGATCAGGAACGACCCTTTGTTCCACCTCCTCCTGTGGCCACTTTGACTACGGACGCCTCCCAGATGGGGTGGGGGGGGGGCATTCCCTGGGCAGGTCAGTCCAAGGCAAATGGCATTCGGAAGAGTCCCTACTTCATATCAACATCTTAGAAATGAGGGCGGTGTTTCTGTCCCTACAAGCCCTTCACGATTACCTCCCTCAGGGCGTAATTGCCATTCACTCCGACAACGTCAGTAGTCTGGTACCTGAACAAGCAGGGAGGGACCAGATCCTACCCCCCTTTGCAGAGAGGCCATGAGAGTTTGGGAATGGGCAGTGTCGACCAAACGATTTCTAGTGGCGACTCATATCCCTGGCAAGGCCAATGTGATAGCCGACAGACTGAGCAGAACTATCCTCTCTCCACACGAGTGGTCTCTGAACATTACGGTTGCAAATCAGATTTTCAGCAAATGGGGAATTCCTTGTTGCGACCTCTTCGGGACCCCGCTGAATGTGAAGTGCAAAAAGTTCTTCTCCCTCACTCCGGCTCCGGGGGAGAGCCCTATGGACGCACTAGCCCATCCATGGCCCACCGGCTTGCTATATGCTTTTCCCCCAGTTCCCCTCCTTCCCAGAGTGATCCAAAAGGCATC
Source organism: Protopterus annectens (assembly GCF_019279795.1). NCBI lineage: Eukaryota > Metazoa > Chordata > Ceratodontiformes > Protopteridae > Protopterus > Protopterus annectens. Next base: position 436,734,691 of record NC_056748.1, read on the forward strand.
TCACTTGGGGAGCAAAATGATCTTAGTTGCTCCTTACTGGCCTCGTCAGGTATGGTTCCCCTATCTTCGGAAATATGCACTGGACGGTCCATGGTTCCTGGATCAGATCCCAGACCTATTAGTTCATCAGTCGGGACTACTCCACCAGTCTCACCACACCTTGAAATTAACAGCTTGGCTCCTCCTCTTCCGACTATAGTCAGGAATCATACCTTAGACCCGGAAGTTGTACATATCTTATCTTCGGCCCACAAGTCTGCCCCTAAGAAATTGTATTCTAGCAAATGGAAGAGATTTGCTATTTGGGCTCAACTCCGGGGTCTGGATCCCATCACTATTCCCGTATTAGAAGTCCAGAAATTTCTAACTTCCCTATTCAATCAAGGTTCTCCAGTCTCTACCATCAAGGTTCAGTTGGCAGCTATTTCCAATTTTCACGAGTCTATAAACCCACCTTTAATGAGCAACAGATTGTGTAAGACCTTCATGAAAGGTGCTGCGCTTTTACGACCTCCGATTTCTCATCCTGCTCCTCCATGGGATCTCGATGTGGTGTTACGTGCCTTAACTTCCTCCCCCTTCGAACCGGCAGCAACATGCAATTTGAAATTTCTATCGTGGAAAACTGCCTTTCTGGTTGCGATTACTTCTGCCAGAAGTGTTTCAGAGCTTCAAGCTTTGTCTGTAAAACCTCCGTACCTGGTTTTTCACAAAGATAGAGTATCTCTCAGGCCAAATCCATCCTTTGTCCCTAAGGTTTGTTCCAGTTTTTGCCTACAACAGTCATTAGAACTTCCAGTTTTCTTTCCAAAGTACTCAAACAAAGCGGGATACATATTCCACACATTAGATGTCCACAGGCAATTGCGTTTTTATTTAGATAGGACCAAACAAACAAGGAAAACAGATCAATTGTTTGTATCCTTTTCGCATAATAAATTGGGCAAAGCCGCCACAAAGGTCACTATTGCCAAATGGATCAGGGACTGTATTACTCAAGCTTATTCCTCTTCTAATAAAGAGCTTACGACCTCTGTCAAAGCTCATTCTACAAGAGCTATGGCTACTTCAATAGCATTCCATTCTAAGCTTGCCATTAGTGACATTTGTGCTGTGGCTACGTGGTCTTCCCTCACACTTTCATTTCTCACTACAAATTGGATGTGGCATCTCGGGCGAGCTTCATTTGGTTCCACAGTGCTCAGGAGTGTTTTCCAGTGAGCCACCCAGGATTTAGGTGCTAGGGACGCTGTCCCATCAGTACAGAATGTAGGCAGATAGGATCACATAACATCTTTTAGTTATGTACTTACCATAACTTTAGATGTTTGGGATCCATCTCACATTCCTAATAACCCACCCTCCTTCCCCTTCCTTGGAGATCAGAAGAGATCAGAAGGTCCGAATCCTGTTGTTTCATCTTGAAACATCTGGCAATGTTATATAAACAAGTTATGTATGTGTGCATGAATGCGGACAAACAAGATCTGGGGGATTAGTGGTGGTGCATCCTGGGATAGAAAATAGCTCAGCCAATAAGAGGCTTCGCTCTATAGCATAGCGTGCCGAGTTGGAGCCGAGGGATCGGCTCCGAGACCATCAGTACAGAATGTAGGCGAGATGGATCCCAAACATCTAAAGTTATGGTAAGTACATAACTAAAAGTTATCAAGGTCAGCTAGATAGGTGACTTACAGCATTACTGTATATCAGATATACTTGACATGGGAATACCTATATGCAGGCACATTGAGAAGACAAATATGTTGATGTATACTTAAAAATAAATTTACTAGTAAATCAATAGATACATTTACTAACTAGATAAAGTGGAAACCTAAACAAATGAATTACACAAAATAAAAATAAGTGTATTAAAATTTGTAACACTGTACTGTGGTCAGCATGGTAGCAGATGTTTTACTGTCCAGTTTTAGATGATTGGTCATCTGAATTTTCATGTTTCCTCTTGGAGCACAGCTGTGACGTGCTCAATGAGAGATTCCATGTGGTGCAGTCTGAATGACAACAGTTGGTTCATGTGGCTCTCCTCAACTTGTTGTAATGGATAGTATGATGTTCTTCGTGTTTCACTGTTGCAGTCATAACTGTAGGGTGCTCCTGCCGGCAGGCAGCCCGAGGTCGGCCAGAATCCCAAAGTCTGGGTCCGGCGTCGGCTGTATAAGCTAGTATCCTGACGTCAGTACGCCTTGGTACATAGCCCTCAGCCGACGCCATCTTCTCCAGTCTTTCTTGCCGTGCGGTGGAAAGCAGCTCGCAAAACGTTGGTTGGCGATTTTCGAACAGCATTCTTGGTTGTTGTCGGTCCGTTGTTACTTCTCTTCTCAAAGCTAAGTACCCCATTGGGGAATCTTTTCTTGTTCCTCCGATGTCAGAAAAAGTTAATAATTGTATAGCGTGTGGGAAACAAATACCTCATAAAGATTTCCACTCTTACTGTCTACCTTGCTTAGGCCCTGACCACGACGTTTCTTGTTGTCGGTTCTGTGCCAGGTTCAACTCTCGTACTATCAAACGCAGGTACGACTGGGCTTTAAATTATTTTGGCAGACGCTTCAATTACAGAATGTGGCCGGATACTACCGGGGTTCAAAAGAAGCGAAAAGATAAAGACAGGCCTCCGAGGTCCAAACAGGACTCGTTGCAGCTGGAGCCAGCGTCCGGTTCGGCTGTCGACAGTGAGGCGCTTTTGCAGCCCCTGTCGTCCGCCGCTTTGAACCGATGGTCGATACGGACTCCCATGGGGAGCCATCAAGGCCCACTATTTTAACTGCTGCAGGACCTTCGGACGCCGCTCTTCAGATGGGTCCGGAACCACTGTGCAGGTACCGGCTTCTGAGGGGGTTTTCAGGCCTACTCACATTACTATTTCAAAGGCAAAGACAAAGGCTCCTTCTAAGTCTAAAGTTTCAGCTCGAGCTGCTTCTGAATCCACTCCCAAGACACAAAAACAATTATTGAGGATGGCTGAAGACTTGCTTACAATGATTAGGGGTTCTCACCCCCCTCCTGAGAAAAGGCCTCGACAGGATGTTACTCTGGATTCTTCTGACCAGGCCTCTGTCTCTTCTGTTACTTCCTCTGATCAGGACTATTCCTTCCCCCCTTATGAGGATTCGGATGCTGAGGAATCTTTGCCCTCGGCCTCTCCGCCTGAGGATTTTTCTTTTGGGGAGACCTTGCATGAGATGAGGGAACATTTTCATTGGGAAGGACAGGAATATTCTGCTTCCAAAAAGAGGCTTAGAGAATTTCTTCTTCTTCCTCAGCATAGGCCTTTAGCTATCCCTCCTGTTTTGGACATTGTGGATGATGCTTTTTCTGAGGCTAATTTGAATCCTGATTCCATGCCTCCTGCTCCTTCTAAGCCTGATAGATTTTATAGGGTTCCTGACTCTCATTTATGTTTATTTAAAAATCCTTCTGCAGACCCTGAAACTATTTCTCAGGGTTCTAAGGCTGCTAAGGTTGCTACTTCTAAAAATCCTATTCCCTCTGAGAAGGATTCTCGTGCTTTAGACAGGTGGGGCAAAAAGGTATATACTTCTGCTACCCTTTCTGTAAGGGCATTAAATTGCCAGTTTCATATGTTTAAATACCAGCAATTTCTTTTGTCTGTTTTAAAGCAAAAGCTTGCTTCCGCATCTGCTTGTGCAGACGATAAGGAACTTCAGGATGTTTTGCATGCTACTGAACAGGTTAACAAGCATAGCTTACATTGTGGTTTTGATGCCTTGAATGCTTCCTGCAGGGCTGCTGCCTCTGGTACTGTGATTAGGAGACATGCCTGGCTTCGTGAACAAAGTTTGCCTGAACAGGTTAAGGCTAAGTTATTAGATGCCCCTGTTCAACATGATGTTCTTTTTGGTTCTAAGGCTGAGGAAGTTATTAAAAAGATGGAAGAAAAGGCAAAGTCCATGCAGACTGTAAAAGATTTCTTGCTGGTTCAGCCTCCTAGATTTTCCAGGAATTGGCCCTCTAAAAATTGGTCCTTTCCCAAGTCTGACAGGCCTCAAAGGGGAAGATATAGATGCTCCAGAGGTCGTGGTCAAGGCCAGACCTCGTACAGATCTAGACAATGGACTGCTTCTTCACCTAGAAGGGGAGAAGACAGATCCCAATCTCAAAGAAAACAAACTCAATGACTCTCTCGGTTGGGCTTCAGGACCTCTTTACCTGGACGCCTCGGAGGAAAAACTGTCTCTTTTACAGAAATTGGACTCATATTACCCAGGACAAATGGGTATTGGATGTGATTTTAAAAGGTTACAAGTTCCACTTTCACACTTTGCCAAGGACTCACGGTTGGCCAGATCTGCCAAAACTTCAATGGTCAGAGGCCTTAACTCAAGTGGATGCTCTTCTGGCCATGAGAGCCATAGAGCCTGTTCCACTCTTGGAAATGGGAAAAGGATTTTATTCAAGGCTGTTTCTGGTTCCCAGAAAACAAAACTCTTGGAGACCTATTCTGAACCTTTCTGTGTTAAACACCTTTTTGGAAATTCCAAAGTTCAAGATGCTCACTCTGCAACAGTTACTTCCAATGCTCTCTCAGGACGCCTGGATGGTGACATTGGACTTAAAGGAAGCCTATTTGCATATCCCTATCAGACAAGAACGCAGGAAATTCCTCAGGTTCAAGGCAGGTTCGAGGCACTTTCAATTCTCTGTTCTGCCCTTTGGTTTATCTACTGCGCCCAGAGTCTTCACCAAGTGCCTGGCACCAGTAGTGGCTTACTGCAGACTTCAGGGGATTCAGAATTACCCCTATTTGGACGACTGCCTTATTCAGGCAGACAGCAAAGATCTTCTGCTTCAACACCTAGACTTTGTTCAACGTCTTCTCCTCTTACTGGGATTCTCAGTGAACATAAAAAAGTCACATTTGATCCCTTCTCAACAAATGGTATTCTTGGGAGCCCTCTTAAACACAACCTTACAAAGGGCCTACCTCACTCCAGAAAAACAAACTCAGCTGGCTTCTACTTTCAACACCTTGGCAACTCTATCTCAGCTCACTGCAAGGAAATTCCTGCAGGCTCTGGGCTACATGGGTCCCTGCATTCTGTTGATTCCAAACGCAAGGCTTCACATGAGAAAGCTTCAATGGTATCTGAAAAGTGTATGGTCACAGCATTATCACGATCTGGATATTCTGATTCCTCTGATCCCCTGCCTCCAGAAGGAGTTCCACTGGTGGTCCAGGGCATGCATTTTGAACGAAGGAAAACCTTTTCGTCTCCCTCAACCTACTCAAATCCTAACCACGGACGCCTCGGATTATGCTTGGGGAGCACATTTTCTAAACAATTGCCAGCAAGGAACCTGGACAAAGGACCATCTTCACTGGCACATCAATCTGAAGGAGATGTTGGCAGTTCAAAATGCCCTTTTGGCCTTCAAGCACCTTTTACAACCAGGGCCTCTGCTAATTCGCACAGGCAACACCACGGTCATGTGGTACATCAACAAGCAGGGGGGATCTCATTCTTACCCCCTTTGCAGACTGGCTATGAGTTTATGGGACACAGCTCTAAATTTGAATCTGCATCTCCAGGCTCAATTCATTCCAGGAAAACAAAATCTTTTAGCAGACAGCCTGAGGACCATCTTCACTGGCACATCAATCTGAAGGAGATGTTGGCAGTTCAAAATGCCCTTTTGGCCTTCAAGCACCTTTTACAACCAGGGCCTCTGCTAATTCGCACAGGCAACACCACGGTCATGTGGTACATCAACAAGCAGGGGATCTCATTCTTACCCCTTTGCAGACTGGCTTTGAGTTTATGGGACACAGCTCTAAATTTGAATCTGCATCTCCAGGCTCAATTCATTCCAGGAAAACAAAATCTTTTAGCAGACAGCCTGAGCAGAAACATTTCAGATCCTCACTTAATGGATGCTAGACCCCAACTTGTTCAAAAGGATTACTGCAGTTTGGGGATGTCCCCAGATAGATCTGTTTGCATCCCATCTCAATCATCAGCTGCCTCGCTTTTGCACCAGGTCCTTCCACAAAACAGCATGGAGAGTGGATGCCCTGTCTTTCAGTTGGAGAAGTCTGTCTGCATATGCCTTCCCTCCTCTTCCTCTACTGCCTCGGGTACTACTGAAGATAAAGCAGGACAAGCCCAAGTTCCTCATCTTGATTGCTCCAAATTGGCCTCGACAGTTTTGGTTCATGGTGGTTCGTGGTGGTTCCTTGCAAGTCTACAACACATAAGCCAAAAGACACAACAACATACCTCACAAACACATAAATACACATATATATATATATATATATATATATATATATATATATATATACACACATACATACACATACATTATATATATATATTCCACCACAAACTCATATATATATATATATATATATATATATATATATATATATATATAGTACTTACGTATTATCGCAACCAGATTTTCGTGGTTGCAAAATTCGCATACTGGAATCGAAATGAGTGCAAGAAACACTGTAAGGTGTTATTGTAAGTCGTTACTGCTAAAAAATAAGTTTGAATTACCTTTAGGATGAAAAATAACTGAAAAATTCCGCTTCCTGTTTTGCATGCATTACACACGTGCGGCATGAATTGTCAAGGCTGCTCTTTTATCGAAGAAAGGAATGTTTTCACTGTGAGGAATGAATCCTAACAATTTGAAGACAGACACAAGAATCATGCTTTTGGTAAACTATTTATTTCTGACTCATGCTTGAATATAACCCTTTCGATGAGAAACTTGCAGTAAGTGATGCTTTTCTAAAGGGAGGTGGATTATGTGTACAGCTTATTCTGGGCTGTTTTTCATGGAAGAAGTTGGCATTAGTAGTTTGGTTCGGTTTTGTGCTGGTAGCATGTTCAGACAGGATATTGGTAGATATGTGGGTGACCTTCCAAAAGAACAACGCTGCAAAAAACTAAAACAATATCCACAAGGCAGCTACACCAGACCGGAATCACCAGGACACGATATATAATAAGGTACTGACCACAGGCAAAATAACCAAAGGTTTATTAACGTGCTAAATTAAATATCTCGAACAAACACACACGTTTTCGTCAAAGAAACTGACTTCTTCAGATAAAATTCATTAATCAAACCCCTCCTTTTTATAGGACCAACCCACACAATTAATCAATTAATTAGATAAAACCATCAATCAATTACAACATGAATAATAGACAAAACATTGCATAGTTGAACAATACATGCTTTCTTATAAAATAAATAAAATAATATACAAATAAAGATGCATTCAGTCTATGTACTAACAATAAATAAATAATGATTTGATGTATACATTTGTAATAACTAAATGCATCCAGATTTTAACTTTAAAAAAGGCACTATAGAAATGGACTCATTTAGTCCTGGGGGCTGTGTGGCCTCCAACAAAATTTGCCAAAAAGTTTCCCTATGTGCCAAACTAGCCTCCCAGGGCCCACCTCTTATGTCTTTTGGAACCATTTCTATGGCAAAAAACAAAAAACTTGCCCCTTGACATTCAGTGGAATGTTTGTACAATGCATTGGTATTTTTACACTTGGCTATGTCATACCTGTGCTCGTATACGCGCTTCTTAAACTGACGCTCAGTTTTTCCAACATAGAACGCTGGGCACATCTGACACATAGCCAAGTAAACCAATCCACTAGATGCACAATTACAATAACCGTTGGTTTTGATATCCCTCCCCCGACTTTCTAGATATAAGTGACTGCCTTGTATGATAAACTTACAATAGGGACAACGCCCACATTTGTATGTGCCAGTTTTATTTTTTGAAGTTGGTATATAAAATTCCTGGTTCTCCAATACCCTTTTCATATTCTGGCCTCTTTTGTATATAGTTTTAACTGACCTGGCTTTAAAGGCATTCAAATCAGTAAATTCTTGGAACATAGACCATTCCTGGTCAACAATGTTCCTAACATGAAATGCATTACCACTGAAGCTGGTAACAAAGGTAAAATTACCAAAATTTACTTCCGTAGTGCCCATTGGGGTCCCTCCATCCAATTCTGTATATGTCTTCCCCAAAATAGGTCTAAACCTAGTATGTCGGGCTGCACTAACCTCTTCCTGTACTGATGTAATCAATTCGATGGGATAACCCTTCTCCAGGAACAAAGCTGTTAATACCCCACATTCCCGTCTAAAATCTTCTTCAACAGAGGTCATTCGAGATATTCGGACAAATTGTCCCTTAAGAATACCTCTTTTTTGATAACGTGGATGTGAACTAGTGTAATGTAAATAACCATTGGAGAAGGTGGGTTTTCTGTAAATACAGGATTTTACCCCTTCCCCCTCCTTTATAAGAGCCACATCCAAATAGTTTACCCTTTCAAACGAAATCTGGTGGGTAAATTTTAGAAAAGAGGTAGTGGTATGTAAGTAATCAATGAACTTTTGGATGTCACCCACAGGGCCATTCCAGAAAATACATATATCATCAAGAAATCGAACATAAAAGTTCCAATAGTTTGAAAAGGAACTATTAGTGACATACTTTTGCTCCCACATATACAGAATAATGTCCGCATAAGTTGGGGCACAATTAGCTCCCATGGAAACTCCCGAAATCTGATGAAAGTACTCTCCAGCAAAAAAGATATAATTATTTTTCAAGACCAACTCCATTAAATGAGTAATGGAATGGACGTCATTGTTTGTGATATTTGGGCACTCCCACAAGGCTTCCTCCAACCATTCCAACCCTACCTCGTTTGGAATAACGGAGAAGAGATCCACTACATCAATTGTCAAAAACACAACATCCTTCTCAAATAGATGAGGTTGTATGCTACGTAGAAAGGCCCAAGAATCCTTTAATATATAACCTTGCCTTCCCCACAGTTCTTTTAATTTCCAATCCAGGTACTTGGAAATACTGTGTGTTTTGGAGCCCTGCGCAGCCACTATGGGCCTCAAAGGAGGGTCCTCCAGATTTTTATGTACCTTGGGTATCCCAAAAATAGAGGGTACCCGTGGATTGGAATTAGAAAGGAAGGTATAGGTGTCCATTTCAATTACCTCCTGATCTAATAGGTCTTTTATAGCCAGGTCAATTTTATGATAAGACAAATAAATCTCATTTATAGAAGCAGAAGTATACTTATCATAGTCATGCAAAATATAATACGTTTTAGCCTGATATAAATGAGTATCCATGATAACGGTCCCCCCACCCTTATCAGGTTCCATGATTCTCAACCCAGGTTCCCTACTTAGTTTTTCCAATAAATTCTTTTCATCAATAGTTAGGTTGTCCCTGAGTCTATCCGAACCTAATTCCTTACGGAACCTCCTCTCAATCCTTTGCTCAAGATTTTTGAGCTGAGGGTGTAGAGGGGGGTTAAAAGTACTGGATTTTCTCAAGTGCAGACTAGAAGTACCAGATATACCACCTAAAAGATTTTCTAGGTTCAATTTGCGTACGAAGAGTTTCAAGTCAAGAATTGCATGCACCAAATTACTACGTTTATTTGGTACAAATTTGAAACCCTTTGTAAACAATTGGAAACATGTATCCGTGATCACAAAATCACTATAGTTGTAAATGCAATAGTTATCTTTGGTGTGTAGGGAAAACTGCCCTGACGGTGCAATGGACAACCGGTCACATACTACCAGTTGTGTCCCCTGTTCTTCTTCCATACCCGAGGGGGCCCCCC